>NC_073310.1:7792442-7797442 GCF_027595985.1 Sorex araneus
CTCATGTATGTATGCATGTACACATGCACGTATATACATGGAGATGTACACAGACACACATGTATGTACAGACTCACATATATGCACACAGACAATCACAGATATAGACACACATGTACCTGCATGCATGTACACAGACACACATACATACATACAGATACACACATGCACATATACACATGTGCACACGGACACACACACACACACACACACACACATAAGCCTATACCCACAGACCCACACAGCTGGCGAGCAAGCAGGGTGGGCAGCGGCCTCCTGCCAGCATCCCCGGTCCCCTGTGGGGTCTGGTGTGGTGGCTAACCACCAGGCTTCCCGGGCCGGCCAGGACAAGAGGCCCCGCAGACCTACAGCAGCACAGCCGCTTGTGGGGGGCTTCCTACCACGAGGAAGAAAGGGGCGGGGACCCACTCACGGACTGCTCCCTGCCCACACGGCGGGTCCGTGGGGGTCATCCGAGACGGACACGGAGACTGCAGGGCCGGGATCACCAGGACGGGGCACTTGGCCTTTCCCCACACGGCCCCCTGCCGTCTCAGCCCAGGGGCCACCCCCGCCATCCCAACCTTCCTGAGAGAAACCCGGGCTCCAGGAGCGGCTGCTCCCAAGCTCCCCCTCCCTGCCGCCCCTAGGCAGCTGCCACCAGCCTCCCCGGGCGCCAGTCCCTGGCTCAGCCTCCAGACTTCATGCTCCGCGCGGTCTCTGGCGCCTGACTCCCCTGCATCTTTTCCAGGCTGAGCCCGTTGGAGGCTGGATGAGAGGTCATCGTTCCTTTTCCTGGCTGAATCATACTCCAGTGTGTGGATGGGCGCATCTGAGCCATACGTTAACTGATTGAACGTTGGGTGGTTCCCATCTCGGACCCGCCAGAGCATCCACATGCGTCTTCGTGTGGGCTCGAAGTCTCTTGACATGCACACCTAAAGCTGGTATGGCTGTGTCGGGTGGGCTCCGTCCCCCTTGGCCACATCCTCAGACACAGGAGCACGCTGGCTTCTCCGCATCCCCCTTAATGCAGTTCCCTGTCACAGTTATCCTGACGGGGGGGGGGGTCCCCACCGTGGAAGCCATTAGCATTTCCCTCCTGATTAACAGTGCTGAGCGTCTCTTCACGTGCTTGTTACCAACTCGAGAGAGAAATGTCTACTCAACTATCGCGCTCCTTTTTAAAATGGGCGGTCCTGGGCCAGAGTGAGGGCGTTTGCCTCGCATGCAGCCGACCTGGGTTCCATCCCTGGCATCCCTATGATTCCCCAAGCACTCCCAGGAGAAATTCCTAAGTGCAGAGCCAGGAGTGACCCCTGAGCATTGCCAGGTGTAGCTCCAACACAAAAACAAACCAAAAAATGTAATGATTTTATGGTTTTGGTCTTACTTTGAAGTCTTTGAGTTTGTTTATATGCAGTGCAAGGCAGGAGCTTGAATCTATTTTACAGGAGGCTGCCTAGTTTGTCCAGTACCCTTGGTTGGAAGAAGAAGAAGGAGGAGGAGGAGAAGGAAGGGGGGAGGAAAAGGAGGAGGGCAGGAGAAGGAGGAGGGGGGAAGAGGAGGAGGAGGGGAGGAGAAGGAGGAGGAGTGGGAGGAGGAGGAGGAGGAAAAGCAGGAGGAGGAGGAGGAAGAGGAGGAAAAGCAGGAGGAGGAATAGCAGGAGGAGGAGGAGATGGAGAAGAAGAAGAAGAAGAAGAAGAAGAAGAAGAAGAAGAAGAAGAAGAAGAAGAAGAAGAAGAAGAAGAAGAAGAAGAAGAAGAAGAAGAAGAAGAAGAAGAAGAGGAAGAAGACAAAGAAGACAAAGAAGAAGAGGAAGAAGATGAGAAAGATGAAAAAGGAGGAAGAGGAGGAGGAGGAGAAAGAGGAGGAGGAGGAGGAGCAGGAAGAGGAGGAGGAGGAGGAGGAGGAGGAGGAGGAGGAGGAGGGGCAACCTGGGGACGCTGGTGCTGAGAAATGTTACACTGGTGGAGGGATGGGGAGAGAAGAAACTTCCTAACACTTCAGAGGGATGGGTGCTGGGACAGTGTCTGACTGAAACCCACTCATGAGCAGCTTTGTAAGGGCCTATCTCACAGGGATTCAATAAAATAGTAAAAATAAGAAAAGAAAAGACTCTCTTCCCGCTCGCCCCCAGCTGAGCAGGTTGCTGTCCTTACTGAAGACAGGGGCTGGAGGGACGGCGCAGCAGGAGGGCGCGGGCCTGGCCCGCATCTGACCCGGGCTCCACCCCTGCCCCCACAGAGGGTCCCCCGAGCCCCGCCAGGAGTCAGCCCTGAGCACAGAGCCAGGAGTCAGCCCTGAGCACCGCCGGGTGAGACCCAAGATGAAGCCACTCTGCAAACCAAACCTCCCCTAGAGCCCGGCCACGCCCGAGGGCCCGCGGACCCCAAGGGGGAGGCCCAGCGTGAGAACCCCCTCTGCTGCAGCCCCGATTTCCCGTCCGATCTTTTACTCCCCGCCTGGGGGCTGCAGTCGGCAACGTTTTCACTTTCACTTACTTTCGGCCTACAAAATCCCGCTCCGAGAAGAGCTGCGTACCCGCCGCCTCTCTTCGCCCGCCACGCGGTCCGCCAGGAGATAAATCATCGTCCTTACCACCGGAGTTAATTACTCCGCTGCAGAGAAGGAACTTCCTAACACTTCGGACTTGCGTGAAAGCCAGGAAAACCGTGCCAGCTGCCCACGATTGCGACGGAGTGGGGACAGCCGGAGAGCTGGGGGCTGGGGGTGGGGGGCGGGGGGAGGTGGGGAACAGCCTCCAACAGCTCCAGGAGGGAGGGGCGGGGGGGAGGTGGGGAACAGCCTCCAACAGCTCCGGGAGGGAAGGGTGGGGACACAGCACGGGGCGGAGGGACTCAGAGAGACAGGTCGAGGTGCTCCGGGCCCCAGATACGCCACAGAATCCGGCAAGCTCAGGCCCCATGACCGGACGCCCCCCCACCCCACCCCCGACTCGAGCTGGGCCAGCAGAGACACAGAAAATACCCGAATACTGGAGGAGCAGACCCCGGGTCCATCCCTTTCAGCATCCGTAGTGCAAACCCTAGAGCCTGGAGTGTGTGTGTGTGTGTGTGTGTGTGTGTGTGTGTGTGTGTGTGTGTGTAAAAGAGAGAGACAGGCAGACAGACAGACAGACAGAGACAGAGAGAGGCAGAGACACAGAGAGACATAGAGAGAGAGAAGGGAGGTGCCTGCCATAGAGGTGGGCTGGGGTGGATGACATTTGGGAGGGAGAGGAGAGAAACTGAGGGCAAAATTACACTGGTGGGGGGACAACATCGATGACTGAAACCCAACCAGGAACAGCTTTGTAATGCTCTCTCTCACGGTGATTCAATTTAAAAAAAACTGTCGCACGGTCGTCCCGTTGTTCATCGATTTGCTCAAGCGGGCACCAGTAACATCTCCATTGTGAGACTTGCTGTTACTGTTTTTGGCATATCGAATACGCCACGGGGAGCTTGCCAGGCTCTGCCGAGTTCAATTAAAAAAAAAAAAAAAACAGGTTCCAGGCAGTCTCCCCTGCCCACAGGAGTGATCCCTGAGCACAGAGTCAGGAGTCAGCCTTGAACATGACACATAGAGGAGAAAAGAAAATATGCAAATATTGCATCATCACCACCACCCCCCGGCAGGCCTCTGTGTGGGGCTCACAAATACACCGTAAGTCCAGGGAATGTGGCTCCAAGGACTGGGGGACATGGCCCTTGGCCCGCCTAGGCCCACCCCACACTACACAGCTGGTTCCCCGAGGCCTCGGCACTGCTGGGGATCCCCAACCCCTGAGAAGCCCCTGGGAAGCCCCCCCAGCCCCGAATTCAGGACCCAAGAGGCCGGAAGCTCTGGGTTCTGCAGCCCCCCTCTTCCGGCCCAGCACCCGCTCTTCGGAAACTCCATCCACCCATCTCCAGCCCCCCAGGGCCTCAGCCTGGAAACCCCGGGCAGGTTCCACCCCACCTCAGCCCTCCTGGCACACCGCAAAGTCCAGAATTACACGGAGAAGCTGGAGCGGGCCAGAGAAGCTGACCTGGGTTCCATCCCCAACATCCCGTACGGTCCCCCCCGCAAGCACCCCAAGAGTGATCCCCGAGTGCAGAGTCAAAAGTAACTCCGAAACGGGGCTGGAGCAATAGCACAGTGGGGAGGGCGTTTGCCTTGCACGCGGCTGACCCGGGTTCGATTCCCAGGGGTCAGCACCGCCAGGGGTAATTCCTGAGTGCAGAGCCAGGCGTGACCCCTGAGCATCTCTAGGTGTGACCCAAAAAGCAAAAAGCAAAAAAAAAAAAAGAGTAACTCCGGAGCATTGCTGAGGGTGCCCCTCAAACAAAAGCAAAGAAAAATGAAATTGCATCCCGTGTCCCTCTGCCTGCCCCCACTATAAATTCCAAAAGGCTTAGTGCTCAGTTTGAAAAATTCAAACCCTACAAAAGCTAAGGAGGGGGGAAAATGGCCATTATCATCATATATATAATCACGGAGACAACAAGGCACACACAAAACCCCCAAGACGTGAAGAAAAGATGACTATCTCCGGCCGCATAAAAATTAAAATCCTGTATGTGGTGGACGGAGTAGGAATCACAAAAGCAAATCATAAACGAGAAAAAAAGACACGTTACCCCTCCCTGTAGTGCTCCGAGAGCTCTTACAGATGCCCGTGAAGGAGACAAAGCCAAGGGGGCTGGAGCGATAGCACAGCGGGGAGGGTGTTTGTCTTGCACTCGGCCAACCCAGGTTCGATTCCCAGCATCCCATAGGGTCCCCTGAGCACCGCCAGGGGTAATTCCTGAGTGCAGAGCCAGGAGTAACCCCTGTGCATCGCCGGGTGTGACCCAAAAAGCAAAAAAAAAAAAAAAAAAAAAAAAGAAGAAGAAGAAGAAGACAAAGCCAAAACACAGAGAGTAACCAAGGACGTGCAACACAGCTCGTAGGAGAAACGTAAGTGGCCGACGAGCAGATGAAAAGCAGCGCTCATAATCCATGCGAACTGAAAT
>NC_073310.1:7802442-7814942 GCF_027595985.1 Sorex araneus
CACAGAGCCAGGAGTCAGCCCTGAGCACAGAGCCAGGAGTCAGCCCTGAGCACCGCCGGGTGTGGCCCCCAGACCTAAAACCTAACAAAGAGCTTCAAGGCTGAGGTAGGAATGAGCTGCGGTGCCCGTCTGTCACCTGAAGCATGTCTCAGCGGGTCCCGCCCGCGCCCAGCCGTCAGGGCACAGCCCGCCAGCTCTCTCACGTGAAGGAGAGGCAGGAGAACTGGCTCACGCCGCCCCACCTGAAGACGTGCGTGCTGTCCTTAGTCTCATCCCCGCGGTGACCCTGGCAAATGTCACAACAGCTGTTTCCAGATTCAGGTCGCAACAGCTGTCTCCAACTGGGTATAAAAAGAAACAATCCGACAAGCAGCAGCTCCCTGGCTGCCCCCGCGGTCCCAGACACACTGAAAGGGGGAGGGCTTCACGAGGGGGCGGGGGTCCCAGCACCCTGAGCTACCATGAGTGGGGGGCACCCTCTGGGTCCCAGCTGTGCAACAGAGTCCAAATTCCAGGGTGCTGCAAAAGGCAAGGGCAGGCAAAGGGCACGCCGCATCTCCCAGCCCCTCCCCTGCAGCGGGGCTGGGGGGGACCTTCCGCCCACCCTCTCATCTCATCCCCAGGACCCTCATGGGAGCTGAGGAGTCCCATTCTGCAGATGGGGACACTGAGTCCAGGGAAAACAGCCCGATGCACAGTCAGCAAGTCCCGACAGACGGGTACCTAGCTCTGCGGGGGCGCCCAGCCCCTGGCCGGGACTCAGGGGCCAGCCCAGATAGGGCCGGGAGGCTGGAGCGATAGCACAGCGGTCAGGGCGTTTGCCTTGCACGCAGCCGACCAGGGTTCGAACCCCAGCATCCCACAGGGTCCCCCTGAGCACCGCCAGGGGTAATTCCTGAGTGCAGAGCCAGGAGTGACCCCTGTGCATCATCGGGTGTGACCCAAAAAGCCAAAAAACACACTCAAAAACCCATATGGGGTCAGATATGGGGTCGGGACCTCACCCTCTGCCTTCGGTGCCCCTGAGCTGGGGATGTGAGGGGGGGGGGGGGTTGCAGGAATTCAGCGGACGGCGGAGGCGGCGACACCGCCCCCCAGTGTCCGGTGGCGGGAGCTGCAGCTCCCCGGGCCCACGCGGCCGCTCCAAGGACCCGCTTCCCCTTGCGCATCCCCGCGCGCAGCTGCAGCCTGGGGGACCCGCCGAGCCCTGCCCCGGAGCCCACCCAGAACCCGGGGTGGCCCCGGCCCGGCTGCCCACGCAGAGGCCCCGCGCACAGCCGCGGCCGGACCAGCCCTGCCGACGGGGGCCGCGGGCGCGGGGGTCCGGGGTCCGGGATCCGGGGTCCGGGGTCGGGGTCGGGGTCCAGGGTCCGGGGTCGGGGTCCGGGGTCGGGGTCGGTCGGGGTCCGGGGTCCGGGGTCGGGGTCCGGGGTCCGGGGTCCGGGGTCCGGGGTCGGGGTCCGGGGTCCGGGGTCCGGGGTCCGGGGTCCGGGGTCCGGGGTCGGGGTCCGGGGTCCGGGGTCGGAGTCGGGGTCCGGGGTCCGGGGTCGGGGTCCGGGGTCGGGGTCCGGGGCCGCCCGCGCGTCCTTGGGGACGGTGACTCACCCCTCGGCGGGGCGGGGTCGCCGTGTCTGCGCGCGGGTGGGGCGGGGCGCCCCCCGGGGGAGGGAGCAGCATCTCTGCAATAATTGATGCAAGATGTGGGGGGGATGGGGAGCGCCTTTCTGCCTTTCGTCCCGCTACCGAAGAAGACTTTTCTGGAAGTTTCTTGGTACCGGCTCAGGAACCAGAAGTGGACCCAGTTCCCGAGAAGTCCGTGTTCCCAAACAGAATCTGGGGACTCCTCCTCGCCCGCCCCGCCCGCCCCGCCCCCAGCCAGGGCTGGACTCCAGAGGCCGAAGACTCGGTTCCGTGACTGGCTGGAAGTTTCCCTGACCTCTGTTTGCCCCCGTGTCTCCCATCCGAGCCCGTGGGCCGGCCGTCCCCGGGGAGAAGGTTCAGGGAAGTGGACCCCCACCCTCCTCCTCCCCCCAGCACCCTCCCCCCTCCCTCCCCCCCCCACTAAGCCTTCATCTCCCCTTCCCAGCCCATTGGCACAGACCCCACCTGTCTGCTTACAGTAGAGAAATGACTTGCGTTCATTTCACCTGGATGAGAAGGAGAGACGCTCACCCCTCAAAAGTGCCCCTGGACCCCAGACACAGCCCCACAAACTCTGGGTTTGATCTGATTATTGAGATTATGAGTGGTCTGTGTGCGTGTGTGTCTGTGTGTGCGCGTGTGTGTGTGTGTTAACGTCTTAAACACTCGATAGATAGAAAGAAAAAGAAAAGAAAGATTAAGATTCCTTTTTTTTTTTTTTGCAATATGCAAGCTGTCCCGGGTTCCCAGACGAGAGAAGATCCTGGCTGATAAATAGATGGGGACAATAGATAATGTCTATATTAATATCCCTAAGACGGGCCCCGCCGGCAGCTCAGCCGAGACGAGGCGACGGGGTATAAAGAGGCAGCTGCCAGACAAGGGACTCTCTCCCGGTGACAGGCTGAAGCCCCCTCGGCCCCCACCTCACCCCACCCCACCCCACCCCACCCCACCCCACGCCGGCTCCCGTTCCCTCCCCCCGCCCCTCCCCTCCATCTCCTGCCACTCGGCTGGAAAAGGGGCCCCCGACGCTCCTCCTGCTGATGGGACTTGATTAGCAGTCAGGTGGCGCCGTGCTCAGGGGACAAGGCCGCGGATTAATTAAATCACTTCTGCTGGCTAAGTGGCGACACTTTGATTTATAGCAGAACTCACTCAACCAGACAGTGGTTTTTCCCGCGTGCCGAAGGGAGAGGGGCCGGCCGGGCCCTGCTGGGAGGCCGAGGCCTTGGCCAAGTTGAGCCAGAGCGTCCCGGCCTTGGAAGCAGACGCCCCGCGGGGCTGTTCTCTTGGGGGACCTCGGACCCTCGGGCGGAGGAAGGAGCAGGAGCACGCGGAGGGCCTGGAGGGTTTAACCCGCAGCTGGGGGTCCTTCTCGGAACACAGGGCGCCTCCCTCCACCCCCTGCAGAGAAGTGGGCCTGGGGGTATTGCAAACCATAATGCCCCCAGAGAGAGAGAGAGAAGAAAAGTGTCTGCCGTGGGGGCAGGCTGGGGGTGGAGGGGGGCAGGAGGGAACCTGGGCACGCTGGTGGGGGGGATGTGTACGGTGAAGGGACGGCGTTGGAACACTGTGTGACTGAAACCCAATCAGGGACGGCTTTGTGACTGTGTAGCTCATGGCGGTTTAATTAGAAAAAAAAGATGGAAGGAAGGAGGGAGGGAAGGAGGGAAGGAAGAAAAGAGGGAAGGAGAGAAGGAAGGAAGGAAGAAAGGAAGGAAGGAAGGAAGGAAGGAAGGAAGGAAGGAAGGAAGGAAGGAAGGAAGGAAGGAAGGAAGGAGGAGGGAGGAGGGAGGGAGGGAGGGAAGGAAGGAAGGAAGGAAGGAAGGAAGGAAGAAGGAAGGAAGGAAGGAAGGAAGGAAGGAAGGAAGGAGGAAAGGAAAGAGGGAGGGAAGGAGGGAGGAGGGGGAAAGGAGGGAGGGAAGGAGGAAGGAAGGAGGGAGGGAAGGAGGGAGGGAGGGAAGGAGGGAGGGAAGGAGGGAGGGAGGAGGGAGGGAGGGAAGGAAGGAGGGAAGGAAGGAGGGAGGGAGGGAGGGAAGGAAGGAAGGAAGGAAGAAGGAAGGAAGGAAGGAAGGAAGGAAGGAAGGAAGGAAGGAAGGAAGGAGGGAGGGAGGGAGAGAAGGAGGGAAGGAGGAGGGAAGGAGGGAAGGAGGGAGGGAAGGAGGGAAGGAGGGGGGAAGGAGGGAAGGAAGGAGGGAAGGCGGGAAGGGTCCTGTGCTGGAGAGAAAGTGTGGACAGCTGGCTGGGCGCTTGCCTGCACACGGCAGACCCAGGTTCCTCCCCTGTGGGTCCCCGAGCCCTCCAGGAACGGCCCCTGAGCACAGAGCCAGGAGCAAATCCAGAGCACAGTCAGAAGTGCCCCCCAAAACAAAGCAAAACAAACACCCCAAGGTCCCCTCAGACATTCTGAGTCGGAATCAATCCGGAAAGCCCCCAGCAGTGAGGGGGACTTGGTGCGAGAGCCAGGCACCCTAAGCCCAACCCCGGCTGTACGCAAACCCCAAGCCCAGCCGGCTGGCAGTCTGGAAGATTCCGAGAACAGCAGCCTTCCCCACCCACCCAGAGCAGGGACCAGGGGCTGTCCAGGCGCCCGGGGAACAGCCCAGCACAGCAGCCACGTGGACACACCTGGCCCAGGCCACGGACCCACGGACCCACAGAGACAGCGTCAACGGTGGGTGTTGGGGGGCTAATGTGTGATGACCTTGAGAGCCGCCCAGGCACCCCAGAGGTCCCCTTGGTTTATTTGACCACCCTGAAAGTCGGGGACAGACACTCTTACTACTTCTGGCACCAGCAAATTTCGGTTCCGTGGGGGCTGAAACCATAGTACAGCGGGGAGGGCGTTCGCCTTGCATGTGGCTGACCCGGTTCGATCCGTGGAGTCCCATAGGGTCCCCCGAGCACCGCCAGGAGTGATTCCTGAGAGCAGAGCCAGGAGGAACCCCTGAGCATCGCCGGGTGTGACCCAAAAAGAAAAAAAATTTCGGTTTGGATCCCCCTACTCCCCACTGTGACACCCTCCCCCACACACACACACACCCATCAGGGCAGCCACATAGCTGAGGCAGAGGTGCAGAGAAGGGACCCCCCAGTCTGGGGCCCTTTGGTTTGGGGGCCCCGGGGGGGTCACCAGAGCTCCCCTCTTCCTCCTCCCGGCTGCAAAGGAAGCAGAGGCCACATCAGCTCGTGAGAGGGCGGAGGGACCCGCATAGCTTTCCATATAAATGAATCCACTCCCATCTATGAAGATGGCTTTTAAAATTCAAATATAATTATTTTTTAAAAGGCATCCTGCGAGCTCCATCTCCTGACAGTGGCACTTCTGGGCCCTGTCACGCTCCAGCGAGGTGCCTGCTGGCAGCCCGCCCAAAGCACTTTGTAACGTGCCCTCCAGATCCGGAGTGAAAACTGATCAAAGATTTGGCAGCGGGCGAAGACAGGGCTGGAACCCGCGCGGGAAGGGGCGGGCCGGGCCATTGTCCCTCTCGGAGGGAACAGCTGCCGGCCGGGGACTCGGGGCCGCGCGCGCGGCTCGCAGTAGCCGCTGAAAGTACTCCAGGGGCCCCCACCTTGCGCCTGGCAAGGGGCTTGGGCGGCCAGACCGTCCCTGCCCGCCGCCCACCGAGGGCCAGAGTGGCCCCCGGGTCCAGCCAGCCGGTCCCCTGGAGCCGCCCTCGGCTCCGCGGCGCCCTCTGCTGGCGAGCGCCGAGAAGGGCGACTCCCCGGATGCGGCTGCCCCAGGAGCATCCCGCGGGGAGATGCGAGTGGTACCCAAGATGCGGGACTGAGACTCTGTGTGTGTGTGGCGGGGGGGGGGGGGGGAGGCAGGTTACTCAAGCTCTTAGGAATCTTTGTCCCGCTGGGGGTGCGGTGCAGACAAGCGGGGGTCACCTTTGACGTCTGGGTGCCCGGTGCAGGCGCGGGGCTCACAGTGTCCCTCTGCGGACTTGCCCCTCGGAGGGATGCCGGGAGCGGGGCAGAGGAAACTGCCTGGGCAGGGCTGTGGCGCGTCCTGCGGGGGCCAAGGTCGGGACACGCCCTCTGGGTTCCTGCAGTCTTTTGTTTGGTGGGTGGTGGTGTGAGTTGCACCCCACCCAGAGGAAACAGATACGTGTCTAGGTTCCTTGGGGGATGGAGTCGGGGGTGGGGGTCGCGCCGTCAGCTTCCAACGCCCCACTGGACCCCAAATCAGAATGGTGGCCGGGACTCGCCTTGGTGGCACCAGAAAGTGGTCCCCCACCCATCCATCCACCCGGCCTCCGTCTCCGTCTCCTAGGAGGGTGGGGAGGAGCACCCCCCCCCCGCCCCGCCATGAATATATGCATGCGTCTCTCCTGCTAATCACGGGAGCGCATTTTCAGGAGAGGTGAGCGGAGGGATTAGCGGCAGGACTCCCATTAGCGCGAACTTTATTTCAGTAATGAGGTGCCAGCGCCTAGAACAATCACTGTGGCTAATACAGTGTAATCACAGTGATGAGATGCGCTTGCTGGGAGGGGGCTGGGGGGCTGGGAGCGGAGGGGGAGGGGGGAGAGGGGGCAGGCAGCGGAACCCTTTGGTGAGAGCCAGATAAGGAGGTGAGGCATAAGAGAGCACTCCTGGGTGAGCAGGGGAATCCCCCCCACGTGCACGCGCGCGCGCACGCACGCACGCACACACACACACACACACACTCTGCCTCTCTCCCTCCCCTGCAGATGCACAGTTGCCCCCACCCCCGCTGCAGAGACCCGCAGACGGAGAGTCAGGAAAGTGTCCAGCCAGCCCCGAGACAGCAGCCACTGGGAAAAGCCCCACCATGACCCTTTGCCCCTCTCTGGACCTGAAGGAGGGTGAGAGAGGGAGGGCGGGAAAGTGATTGAGCACAGCGGGGGGCCCAACCGGTGATGCTGGACGCCCCCGGGCCCCCCACACCCACCAGGTCCCCCTGCGGGGCCAGTCCAGCGAGCACTGAAGGGAAGAGCATGGAGCCGCCTCCATAACCGCCTCAGACACCGAGGTCGGCGTGTCCCCGGGTCTCCCCCAACCTCAGTGGCCGGGGGCTCCTCACAGGACTGACCCCCAGCACCTGACCGCTCCCGGGGGGCCAGGGGACACCCCGCTCCAGCCCCGCCCTGTCCCTTACACACTTCCTGGGCAGGCTCTCACGAGCTCCCGGCCCTGCTCCCGGGGCCAGGCCCGGTGACCCTCCCGGCTGGGTGCTGGGGGTCAGATCCGGGCCCCCCACGTGCGAGGAGGCGTGCGGGCAGCGGGCCGCTCTCTCCCGGCCTCGCGCTCTCTCTCTGGAGAACTCGCGGCGAGGACCACCCGACCCACCCCCACGACAGAGCCTCTGGCGAGGGAGAGCAGGGTGCCAAGGGGAGGGGTGGCCAGGCAGACGGACAGACGGACTTCCAGAGACAGCGGAGGGCTGCCCAGCCCGAGATGCAGAGACGTGTCTCTCCAGGGGGGGCGCAGGGCAGCGGGGCAGAGACAGGGCGGGCGGGGGCGGAGGAGCCTGCTGGGAGCGTCTGGGGTGCGCCCTGGGAAACGGGGGGCGGGGGGTTTCAGTGCAATGGATCTGGGGCTGCCGGCCAGACAGTGAGCGCCAGGGGCCACTGTAGGCCGCGAGGGTCATCTGGGCAGGTGTCCGGGTGAGGCGGGGCCCCGGGCGTGGTCCATCCCGGCCCAGGGAAAGAGTGTGGGGACAGGGGGCAGAGAGGGGGCGTGGAGACACTTCCCCCAGCGAGCCGTCGAAGGCGACTCCCCCCAAGGGGTTCCGGCTGCTCCTCCCCACCCAGGGGCCCTGCTGCCTGGCACACACAGCCCCCCCGCAGCCCCCGCCCACCCAGGGGGACTCGGGGACAGCGCCAGGCGCTGAAGGGCTGCATGAGGTGCATCTCACTCGCTTCTGAGGGTGTCGCTGAGTTCTGCTGCTGTCACCACTGCCTCTGCGTGAAACATGAGCACTGGGCAGTTAGTCATTTCCATCTGGTCAGCACCACAGGGCCACAGAACACAGAGACACAGAGACATGGAGACACAGTGACATGGAGACACAGAGATAGAGACACGGAGACACAGAGACACGGAGACACAGAGACATGGAGACATGGAGATAGAGACACGGAGACATAGAGACACAGAGACACGGAAACACCGAGACATGGAGACATGGAGATACAGAGATAGAGACATGGAGAAACAGAGACACGGAGACACGGAGACACAGAGACATGGAGACACAGAGACACAGAGACATGGAGACACAGACACAGAGACACAGAGACACAGAGACACACATCCATGAAGCCGCAGAGCCCAGAGCACAGCAGAGACTCCAAGTAGGCGTGGCGGTTCCTGCTCTGAGGCTCTCCCGGCGCTTCCCCCCGGGGCTTCTCGGCTCCTTCCCACAGCCGAGAGGACAGGACGGAGCTGCAGGTTCCCTCCCTGGGAAACAGCAGGAAGGCTGAGGCAGGGGCGTCGGGAGACACGTCCCTCTCTCTCCCCGCAGAGACTGGGAGGCCGGTGCAGGTGCGCTCTGGGCTCCTGGAGGGAAACAGCCGCGTCCACGCGTGGGAGGCCGCCTTGGCCGGCAGGCGGCGTGCGGGACCTTTGGCTCCTGTTGTTGTTCGGGGCCACAGCCCAGCTATGCTCGGGCTCACTCCTGGCTCTGCACTCAGGGGTCACTCCCAGCAGGCTCAGGGGACCCTGTGGGATGCTGGGGATCGAACCCAGGTTCACTGCGTGCAAGGCGAGCACCCGCCCCATGACATGACTGGCCCAGCACGCACCTGCCTTTTTATTTATTTATTTATTTATTTATTTGCATTTTGGGTCACACCCAGTGATGCTCTGGGGTCCCTCCTGGCTCTGCACTCAGGAATTACTCCTGGCGGTGCTCGGGGGACCCTACGGGATGCCGGGATTGAACCCGGGTCAGCTGCGTGAAGGCCAACGCCCTCCCTGCTGTGCTATCACTCCAGTCCCTGGCACACTCCTCCTTAAAGGGGCTGCAGGCAGAGCGAGCCCAGGCTGGTGGGGAGCAGAAATGAGGTCCCCAGCCCAGTGACCCCCCCCGACTTTCCACCGGGAAACGACACAGCAGGGCGGGAGAGGTAGCTCAGGGGGCTGCGGGCTGGCCCGGAGGTGGGAGGCCCGGGTTTGAGCCCTGGCACTGCCTACCCGCACCCCAAGCGCTTCTGGGAGTGACCCCCCCCCCGACCCTGGCACCAGGTGTGGCCCAGGCGTCTGACAGCTGCCAGAGCCAGGCAGCCCTCCGCGAGGCCCAGGGGCCCACGAGCTGCTCGTGCTCCCGTTCGTGGGAAACAGGAGGAGGGCCCGGCCAGCCACGTCTCCCCCGGCCCCCTTCTCCCCCTCAGCAACGGGGGATGGTGCCCGGGAGCCCGGGGCAGCCGTCTGGACTGGACACAGCAGGACCTGGCGAGGAGAACGGGGCAGGTCGCAACTGACGTCCCGTCCGTCTCTCTTCCCTCATCTCAGGTAGCCCCTAGCCTTGGGCCGAGGGTCCGTCTCTGGTTAGCTCCCTCCCTGCCCCCTCCCCGTCATCAGCACCCTCCCGCGATGCCTGAGACCCACAGGTGCCGGCTGGGGCGCGTGCATGGTCTCCGGTGGGGCCCGTGGGGGGCCAGGCATCGGGACGCAGAGCCCCCACCTCAGGCCTGTGCTCTCAAGGGCGTGCTGGGGACAGACGGCGGCTGAGGTGCCCGCTCAGGCCCGCTGCAGTGCTCACGCTGGGCTGACCGGGGTAATCACTCCCTGTCGGGGGCTCCCACGGCCTTTCAACTTTCACTGACTGTCACTGACCCCTTTTTATTATTATTATTGTTATTATTGAGTATCCGTGAGATCCGTGAGACGTTACTGGTGCCCACTCGCACAAATCGATGAGCAACGGGATGACAGTGACACAGTGATAGAGTGATCCGTGAGACAGACCCTGATGAAGCTGCTCACGGTCAGGTTTCAGCCACACAAGGATCCAGCACCCGTCCCTCCGCCAGTGTCCATTTCCTGGCACCTGTATCCCCAGGTTCCCTCCCAGCACCCCCAGCACCCCCACCCCAGCAGCCTGCCTCCTGTATGGCTGGCACTTTTCTTCTCTCTCCCTCTCCCTCTCCCTCTCTCTCTCTCTCTCTCTCTCTCTCTCTCTCTCTCTCTCTCTCTCTCTCTCTCTCTCTCTCTCTCTCTCCCCTTTTGTGCACTATGGTTTGCAATAAAGGTACTAAGAGATCATCGTGTTTCCTCAGGGCATTGAGTATTTTTATCGTGAGGGAGCAGCTTTTTAAACTGGGTGGGTGGGGCTGGAGCGATAGCACAGTGGGGAGGGCATTTGCCTTGCACACGGCCAACCCGGGTTCAATTCCCAGCATCCCATAGGGTCCCCCAAGCACCGCCAGGAGTAATTCCTGAGTGTAGAGCCAGGAGGAACCCCTGTGCATCGCCAGGTGTGACCCAAAAAGAAAAAAAAAAACATACAAATAAACTGGGTGGCATGACTGACTGCCATGTAGACATGACTGCCAAGGCTTCCGGAAGTACGAGGAGGTGGGGGGAGATAGTCCATCCCTGAGAAAGCCTGGAGATTTCAGTCACAAACCAGAGTTTTCAGCAGATTATATCTCGGTGGGGCGACCACCCTTAGAGTCCCTCTGGAGGAGATGGGCTCCAGCTTCCCTCCCCACCCCGAGCAGAGCTCCCGGCAGCCAAAGACCTCCGGAGCCCAGCCACAGCCATGCTCAAGGCCCCTCTCCACATGTTTGGATGAGCCTCATGAATGAAGGAACCTGAAGAGGAACCCAGGTGTGTGGGACCAGGGGCTGAGACCTCCAAGGCTGCTTGGATTGGGACTGGGCCTCCTCCGCCCAGATCTCCCATCTCCCAGTAGTTAGGCAGTCACACCCAGGGCCTGCCCCCTGCACCGTGTAATCCTGTCAACGGCCAGCAGAAGCTGGCTTTTAGCCTACTTCTCCCTCTGGGATATCTTTTAGCCTACTTCTCCCTCTGGGAGAACCTGGCAAACTACTGGGAGTTTCCTGCCCTCATGGGAGAGCCTGGCAAGGTCCCCATGGTGTATTCATATGCCAAAACCAGTAACAATGCTGGGTCTCATTCCCCTGACCCTGATAGAGCCTCCAATATGGCATCGTTGGAAGGACGAGTAGAGAGAGGCTGCTAAAATCTCAGGGCTTGGACGAATGGAGACGTTACTGAGACCGCTTGAAAAATTCGACAATCAACAGGATGATGATGATGACGATGATGATGATGATGATGATGATGATGATGATGATGATGATGATGATGATGATGATATCTTGGTGAGGTCCATCCCGAGACAGCCCGGGGCACGGCAGCGATTCTGGTTTGTGGAAGCAAGTGGCTGCCGGGGTCTCTGCTTGGGCGGGCACCAGCTGACCCGCCCCCACCCCTCTCCAGTTTACCCCAGTCTGTTCAGCCTCCCGGGAGTCCGAGGTTAACTGCAGTTTTTTATCTGTTTTGAGATTTACTTACGGGCTCTGAAGCAAGGCCGGCAGAAGAGCCCCCGTGGTGGCGCTGGAGTTGGTTCGTGCCACTGACCCTTTGTGTGATGCTAGTCCACAGCTGCCGTGCCGTGGGGCTGCAAGAACTGCTAGCATCATGTGTGGGACGCGGGGGAACTGCACTTTCCCGGCACCGCCAGCAGATGGCGACCTGGTCCTGCCAGGTTGCAGGAGGGCAAGGCGCGTTCCAGGGCGGACGGGAGCCACCTGGCGTGCTCTGGGAATTGGTGAGTGGGTGGATTGCCTCTCAGGGGTCTGAGCACCCCTAAACACAACTGGGGGGTTAAATAACAGAGTTCGGGTAAAGTGCAGAGACGACAGAGCTGACCAGTCACCTGAGGTCTGATTCCGATGTCGCCAGCATCAAGGACACGGGGTGGGGGGTGGGCGGGGGTTAAAACTTGAACTGTAAATCCTCTCCCCTTGTGCTTTCTGTTTGTGTTGAAAGCAACTGTTTGTGCTTTCAACAACTGAGTTGAAATCAGACAATCATCCCCTTGTGTCACATCCACTCCAAGGACTGTAAGTGTTCGTGGAAAAATCAAGAGGTAAGAGAAACAGGGGCTGGAGAGATGGGACAGCGGGGAGGGCGCCCGCCTTGCACGCAGCCAAGCCGGCTCAACCCCCAGCACCCCACTGGGTCCCCTGAGCCCCTCCAGGAGTGATCCCTGAGTGCAGAGCCAGGAGTCGGCCCCGAGCACTGCTGGGTGTGGCTCGAAACACAGAGAGAAAGAGACAGAGACAGACAGACAGAGAGAGACAGAGAGGGAGAGAGAGAGGGGAAAGAGGGAGAGAGACAGGAGAGAGAAGAGAAAAAGAGCATATTGGGGAAATTGTCTGCCACGGAGGCAGGGCGAGGACTGGGATGGGATAATACCGGGGACACGGGGGTGGAGGGTGTGCACTGGTGGAGGGTTGGTGTTCGATCATTGTACAGCTGAATCCCGAACATGAAAGCTTTGTAACTGTTTCTCATGGTGATTCAATTTTTTAAAAAAGTAATGTGGCGTTCATGCCCAATTCAATCAGTTTAATCAATGGCTGAATAAATAGCAGTACTCCTACATTAAAAAAAAAAACAAGAGAGAGAAGAGAGAGGCGAGAGGAGAGGAGGGAGAGAGAGAAAGACTGAGAGTGAGCGATCGAGAGAGAAAGGGAGAGAGCAAGAGAGAGAGTGCAGGAGGGAGGGAGAGAGGGGGAGAGGGAGAGGGGGAGAAAGAGGGGGAGAGAGAGAGGGAGAGGGGGAGAGAGAGAGGGAGAGGGGGAGAGAGAGGGAGAGAGAAAGAGGGAGAGAGAGGAGAGAGGGAGAGG
>NC_073310.1:7817442-7927442 GCF_027595985.1 Sorex araneus
AGGGCTGCTGGAGGAAGTGACTCAGACGCCTCCGGCCCCGGGGACCCTCCCGAGGGTATAAGCACCGGGACAGGGCGACCCTCAGCCTCAGCGGGGGCCTCTGCGATTGATCGAACGACTGACTGATCACACAGACTGATGGATCACACACCAGGAGAGGCGCCGGACGGAAAAAACTAGGGACGTGGTGCCACCTAGTGGCCCAGGACGTAACTGCTCCCTCCCTCCCCACCCCCTACTCTGGGGCTCCGCAAGGCGCTGTGAGAGGAAGAGCCCCCTGATGCTCTCGGCTCGAGGGTGGCATTAGCGGGCGGTGGGCATCACTCGGGGGTGGGGGGGCAGAGCGAGGAGAGTCTCTGACTGTGCTCGGGGCTCGGGGGAACCAAACCCGGGCGTCTGCGTGCAAGGCCAGGCCCTCTCCTCTGCTGTCTGGCTCCAGACTCAGGACCATTTTGCCTTGGGTTTGGGTTTTTGGGTCCATTTCTGGCAGGGCTCAAGGGACCAGGTGTGGTGCCGGGGATTGAATCCGGTACCGGGGGGTCAGACTAGACCCGGCCGTGTGCGAGGCCGGCGCCGGAGACTGTCCTTCCAGCCTCTCTTCATTCCCGAGCTTCCTGCGTCTCATGAGCTCGGGACGCCCCGGGGAGCGCTGACCCCGCCTTTCTCTCATCCTCAAGTCAAGGGGCGCCCACCCGGAGCCCACTCTGGCCCGGGAGGATGCCTGGACCTTTGGGAAGGGGGAGCTTCTTTCCCGGGGTCCGCCGCATGCACCCTGAGCCAGGCTTGTGTGCAGGACCCCAGCTCCCAGCCCCTGACTCCGTTTCAGAAGCTCGAGGCAGCCGAGCATCGGGGCTCAGTCTACCGGGAGGTGCCGTTTGCTCCTCAGCCAGTGACCGGAATTCCACCTCGATGTCTGCACCCCTGCGAAATCCAGGCTGGTGAACAAACAAACTCCAGGCAGGGCAGAACTTCACAGCAAGACCGGACGGCGTGGGGCTGGAGCGATAGCACAGCGGGGAGGGCGTTTGCCTTGCACGCGGCCGACCCAGGTTCGAGTCCCAGCATCCCATAGGGTCCCCCGAGCACCGCCAGGGGTAATTCCTGAGTGTAGAGCCAGGAGTAACCCCTGAGCATCACCGGGTGTGACCCAAAAAAAAAAAAAAAAGAATGGACGGTGTCCTCCCCCCCCCCCCTCAGCTCAGGGGCGGGGAGCAGCTGTCCCCGTCACGGCCACCCTCACCCTGCAGACGGGGACGAGCACGCAAGGCCAGGAGGTGTCGCTTACTCGGGGACGGTCTCGGCGCCCCTCCCCGCCCAGCGAGCACACACGGCTCCCACACGCACACGCCACATAGGTGGCGGTCATGCCTACACCGTACCCACGGCTGCCACACGTCTAGCGTCCCCACGGCCACGTACACGGCACACACCGTCTACACCGCCGTCACCGCCTCAGCCCCGGGAACAGGGTGTGTGAGGGTTATTTGTGAGTCCTCACTCCTGGGCCGTGGCTGTGGGCGCCCCTCGCTCTCAAACTTCACCGAGGGCCACTTTTGGGTCTCGACCTCCTGGTCCTCAGTGGCCCAAAGCGCCACACCACACATGCACTGATTTTTTTTTCCTTTGGGGTCACACCCAGCGATGCACAGGGGTCACTCCTGGCTCTGCACTCAGGATTACTCCTGGCAGTGCTCAGGGGGACTCTATGGGATGCCGGGATTCGAACCCAGGTTGGCCGCGTGCAAGGCAAGCGCCCTCCCCGCTGTGCTATCGCTCCAGCCCCACATGAGCCAATGAATGAGGCCAAGACCCAGGGCCCAGGTGGCCCCGAGCACAGGACGAGCCCGCGAGGGACGTCTCTGGCAGGGACGTCCAGCCCTGGGCCTACGAACGCACAGCCGCGGGCCACGGGGCCTCATCTTCCCCTTCCGACCGGAGGTCACAGGTTCCAGGCAGACGCACCACGGGGGCCACTTTATCCCCCCTCTCAGCAGGCCGCAGCGAAAAGGGGCCCCGGGGCCCAAAACTGAGCTGGTGCCCTGTGAAGGGTAAGGGGCCCTCAGGCCAGCGGCTCCTCCCTGCTCCCAGGTGACTCCGGAGACCCCCTGCTCCCGGGCCCTCCATGCAAGCTGCCACTGAAGGCGGCGGCCGCAGGGCCCTGCCACGTGGGGTGGGCCCGGGGCAGGGCCGGGCAGGGACCTGCCAGCTGGTAAGACCCTGCGAGGAAGCAGCTCTCGCTCCCCTGGACTTGGGGGTAATTTAATCAGCGGGGCTGGAGCAGGGCGGGCAGCAAGGGCGGGAATGTAACCAGATCAGCGTCTCCCGTGGACGGGGAGTGTGGGGGGTGGAATATGACCCGGGCTCCCCCCTCCTCCGCCCGCCCGCCCAGCCCCGCTGCCATCTGGGCCAGGGAGCTGGGGTCATCCCGGGCCGTGGGAGCTGCATGTGCCCTAGGACGCGGGGCTGTACCCCGAGTGGCACCTGCTGGGAACGTGCACCCTGGCCCAGCTGCGGCCAAGAAACGCCGACACTGTCCCCGGCTGCTGCCCCCGAGGGCGGTGAGAAGCCCCACGTGGTGCTGGGCTGAGTCCAAGCTTCTGGGGAATACGGGGCGGCCAGGGCTGGCTCGGGTTTCCTTTAGGAAAGGGGCTAGAGCGACAGGACAGCAGGGAGGGCACTCGCCTGGTGCACACACGGCCAGTCTGCGTGTGACCCCTGGCACCGCACATGCCCCCCGCCTGAGTCCCCCCGACGTCCCCCAGGAGCGAGGGGGCCAGGAAGTAAGCCCTGAGCACCGCCGGGTGTGGCCCCAAAACCACCCAAATTATTATGAAGGGAAGATGTGGCCAAGGCGAGGCCCGGCCGTGCCATCCCTCCTGGGTAATAAACGGCAAAACCCACGTGCCACTCCACTGCCTCGAAGAGAGCAGAGGCTCTGGGGAGGTGGGGGGCGGGGGGAGGTTTACTGTGGTTCTTGGTGGTGGAATATGTGCACTGGTGAAGGCATGGGTGTTCGAGCACTGTGTAACTGAGACTTAAGCCTGAAAGCTTTGTAACTTTCCACATGGTGATTCAATAAAAAAGAAATTAATTAAGAGAGAGAGAGAGAGAGAGAGAGAGAGAGAGAGAGAGAGAGAGAGAGAGAGAGAGAGAGAGAGAGAGAGAGAGAGAGAGAGAGCGCACAGGCTCTGTGGCAGAGCAGGAAGGCATGTGCGGAGCCCCAAGGCCGAGGGGCCCCCACCCCTCTCCGGGAACCCCCCCAAAGGGCAGAATCCAGCCTGGAAACAGGCAGAGCTTGGCACAAAGGGAACAGCAGCGAGGCAGCCGACGGTGCCCTCGGGCGGGCAGGCCTCGAGGCGGCCGAGGGCCCCGGGAGGAAGAGTGGGGCGGGGCCCGCCCCCTCCCACCTCTCCCAAGCCTCTGGCTCACCTGCAGCCCTGGTGCTGCCCGGCGTCAGAGCCTGGCGGAGGGCAGGCGTGGCATGGCATGTGGCGTGGCGTGGCGGCGTCCCCCAGGGAACCATACGCCTCCCTGCCCCCCCCCGCCCCGCCCGGCGCTGAGGTGAGCCGCAGCCACAGGTACCAACCTGCTCGCCTGGGAGCTGGGGTCCGAGTGCAGTGCGGTGGGGCCGGGACGCCCTATTCTGACTTTGGGGTCACAGCCGGCGATGCTCAGGGGTCGCTCCTGGCTCTGCACTCAGGAATCGCTCCTGGCGGTGCTCAGGCGACCGACTGTGTGGGATGCTGGGAATTGAGCCCGGGTCAGCTGCGTGCGAGGCTAATGCCTTCCCGGCTGGGCTCTCTCGGGGGGTCACTCGGAGGGTGCGGTGTGGATTTCCAGAACAGCGACGCACCCGTGGTGGACGCGAGGACAGAAAACACCCCCGTGGCCAAGTGCCGGTGACCCGGGGCGGCCGCTCGCTGCTCTGGCCGGGACGGCGGAAACGCAGCCTCCTCCAGGGAGGCGACACGGGCGGGTCAGCTGGGGGCCGGGCTGCCGAGGCTGCAGGAAGGACGGAGCCCGGGGCCGGAGAGGAAGTGTTTGTTTGGGTTCTGCGGTGAAGTCTCAGGGGTGACTCTGCACAGCACCACCCACAGTCCCTCGGGTACTCGCGCTGCAGACTTGGTCCGGGAAAGCGGCCAGAGCACAGCCGGGCTCGCCACCACTCCCGCCCACGCGAGACGGGGAGGCCGCGGCCGTGCAGGGCTGCCCACGGGAGAGGCCGGGCCAGGCTGCCACCAGGCCACGTCCAAAGGGACCAGGCTGGGACGGGGCCGCGGCAGGAAGGGCAGAGGGGCCGGAGAGCCCACATGGGGCAGGAGGCGGCCGCCGGCCCTGCAACCGGCCCCATCTGGTCCCCAGCACTCGGGGGGGGGGGGGTCACCCGAGCACCCCCCGGGGTGTTTCCCGAGCAGCACTGGGTGAGCCCCGCCCACCACGCCCTCAGTCCCCACCCCAACAGCCCGACAGAAACCAACTCCATACATGAGTGAATGTGATTTATTGTCAGCACATGTTTGATTTGTACACCAGGATCAGGTAAAAGTGTCTCGGGGGGCGGAAACCGGTTAAGCAGCCCTCCCTGGGGACCCAGCATTTAATCCAGGAGCGTGACCGGCCGAGTCAGTCTTCCGGACTATGTCCGAGGACCAAGGCAAAGCGTTTCTCCGTACGAGGCGTCTCTCCCCCACCAGTCAGAGGAGTCCAATAAATAAAGTGACAGCGAAGGTCCCTGGGCGAAGCGTGAGTCACCCGAATCTCGGGGGGGCGTGCCCCAACCCGCCAGCAGCCCCCGGCCCCACCGGGCTGGCACTGTCCTTCCCGAGCGGGACGGCGGGCCCGGGGCGCTCAGGCGGGGAAGAGCTCGGGCGGGCTCTCCCCGTAGCAGAACTTGGCCACGGGGTCCCGGTAGGTGTTCTCATGCTGCACGCTCTGCGGGCAGGAGGGACAAGGGCGTGAGTGGCCGCCGCCCTCTCGGGGAGCCGCGTGCCGCCCGCCACCCCCCCGGAGCAGGACGCGCAGCTCTGGAGCCAACCGGGGTGACGTTCCCGGAGGGGGCCGGGCGGGAACCGCGTCTGTCCCGGCTTTATGTTTTTTTTTGCTTTTCGCGTCACACCCAGCGATGCTCAGGGGTCACTCCTGGCTCTGTACTCAGGAATTACTCCTGGTGGTGCTCAGGGGACCATATGGGATGCCGGGGATCGAACCCGGGTTGGCCGCGTGCAAGGCAAACGCCCTCCCCGCTGTGCTATTGCTCCGGCCCCTCTGTCCCGGCTTTAAAGGGCCTCCCGGGAGCGGGACACTTGGCACAAGTGAGTGTTCTCAGCCGAGACCCCCCCGCCGCCCTGGCCCCGCCAGCCCCCAGCCCGGCCCCCCGACCTGGGACGAGGTTCGGCACTTGGCCAGGCAGAGCTCGAAGTGGTCCTCGACGGCCATGAAGAGGTTCTGGAAGGCCGCGGCTGCCCGGCTCAGGAAGCGCTCCAGCAGGGGTTGCTGCGGAGACAGGCCCGGGACGGTCACCGCGGCCGGCCGAGCGGGCGGTCGGGGACACTCGGCCCGCCCCGCGGGAGCCCCACCTTGCTGGGCTGCAGGCAGCAGGACACGCAGAGCTCGTAGGCGCCGCAGCAGCCGCTGGGCGAGCAGCCGTCACAGCTGTGCAGCCTGGTGGTCGGCGCGCGGACGTCACAGCAGCCGGTGGCCAGCACGTTCCTCCTCTCGCACACGTACCCTGCAGGGCGGAGGGCTGGCTGGGACCCCCGCGGCCGCACGCCCGGGTGTGGACACCCCCCCCACCCGGGAGGGCGGCCCTACGGAGCGGCCCATGCCCGTCCCCATGCGGGCACGGCCCCCAGGTCCCCACGGTGGGGCGTCCCTCTGCCCCGGAAGGAGACCGACACCCCGTTCCCCTCCAAAGGAAGGTCAGGAAACATTCCCGGGGGAATCCGGGCCGTGGGCGGGGCCCAGGCCCGGCTCCAGGGAGGCGGCTTCTCTGACGAGCTCCCTCGCTTCCCGCCGTCTCAGCCGTCCCCTCCAACCATCAGCCGCGGTTCCAGAATCTCGAAGCAGGCCCGGGGGAGGGGCTGGGGGCTGGGCGCCCGAGTGGGCCCCGGCCAAGGGCAGAGCAACCCTCCTCGAGCACAGACCCTCCCTGCCTCCAGGGAGGACGGGGACGCACAAGGAGGCCTTCACGAGGCCCGGGGAAGCGCCCAGCGACAGGCAGCTGCTCCAGAACATTCCATCCCTCAGGGAAGGCGCCCAATAGCCCGAGCAGCAGCAGAAACCACCGCGCACTCCCGCAATACCAGGGGCCGCGGAAGCCTCTCGACCCAGTTCTGGGGGACACGGGGCTCCCGGCTGCTCCTCGAGCCACCCGGGGGCCGGACAGAGAGTGCAGTGAGCGGCGTCCCTGCCTGGCACGCCGGGTCTGATCCCCGGCCCCCAACAAGGTCCCCCGAGCCCCGAGAGGTGGGCCCCGAGCAGAGCCGGGAGCAAGGCCAGAGCACCGCCGTTCACGAAACACCCAGGGGGCGGATTCTCGGGCCCTGGCGGGTGTTTCTGGGGCTCTGCCTGACCCTCCCCCTGCCCCGTCACCGGGCAGACGGGCCCCCCCCGTGTCTCCTTCATGACTCTGCCCCCCAGATCCGAGTGGGTCAAGCACCCGTGGGCGCACGCTTGGGAGCCGGGTCACCGCCCCCCTGCTGTGCCCACTGGCCAAGCCAGGGACAAACAAAGCTCAGAGGAGGACGACAGGGCGAGGAGGTCCGAGGGCCGGTGGCCACAGCGTGAGGGCAGGACCTGCAGCTCCCAGCCCCGGGGCCGGTGCGGGGGGGGGGGGCGGGGGGGCGGAATGGGCGGGTGCGGGCGGTGGGGGGGGCAGTGCGGGGTGGGGGGAACGGGTGGGCAGTGGGGGGGCCAGTGTGGGGGGGACGGGCGGGTGCAGGTGGTAGGGGGGGCCAATGCGGGGGGGGGGAATGGGTGAGTGCGGGTGGTGGGAGGGGGGCCGGTGAAGGGGGGGACGGGCGGGTGCAGGCGGGGGGTGGGCAGTGTGGGCAGGGAGGGGGGGGGGAGGGCGGGGGGCCCGGCGCTCACCCAGCTCGTCGGTGATGAGCAGCTTGCCCTGGACGGAGTTGCGGCACTGGTCGCTGGCGCGGCTGCTGTTGCCCAGGTTGAACTGCACCTTCCACGCGATGGGCGGCTCCTGCTCGTGGACCTGCAGGAGGTTCCGGTCTCGCACGGCCCTTTCCTCCTGCAGAGAGGCGGGGGGGGGCGGGGGGGCGTCAGGCCAGGGCGCCAAGGGGGACAGGGGCCGAGGCGGCCCCCTCAGGCTCCCCCGCCCACGGCTGGGGGCCCGAGACTCCCCAGGCGGGCGTCTCACGGGGGCCGCTGACTCTCCCATCCTGCCCCCACCGTGCCCGGCGCCCGTGCAGGGTCCCTGCGGGAGCAGGGGCCGTGTGCCGGCCGCAGTGAGACGCTGTAGAAAACAGATGAACGCTCGGGGCCTGAGCGAGCGCCCAGCGGGGAGGGCGTCAGCCTCGCCGGGTTCCGTCCCGGGCATCCCCTCAGGTCCCCCTAGCCCTGCCAGGAGTGACCCCCGAGTGCAGGGCCCGGAGGAAGCCCCGAGCATCTCCAGGGGTGGCCCCCAAACCCCAAACGAAATACACACACGAAGGGGCCCATCTCTTCGGAGCCACCTGGGAACCGCCGGGGCGCCGGACACAGACACACACATCGGCGCTGACCGGCGCGGGCAGGAGGCACCGCCCAGACGGGGTCCGGCAGGTTTCAGGAGCGGAGACGGGAAACGGCAGCGCCACGGCCTACGGCAGGCCCCGGTGAGGCCGCTGGCCCGCGTGGAACCTGAGCCCCCCCCCCCCCGCCCCCCTGAGTCCCGCACCCGGTCTGAGTCCCTCCAGGCCGAGGCAGAGCAGCAGCTCCGAGCCCCGTGCTCACACCCCGGGTGGTGCTCACACAGGCAGGGCTGCAGACGTCCCCTACGGGGCGTGTCATTAAGAGGAGAAAAGCAGGTCCCAGAAACGTGTGCGTATATTATGACTCAGTATGTGAAGATAATAATTACGATACAGGTTGGAAAGTGCCAAGACGATGGTAGGAAGAGACACCCTACAGCCCGTAGACTGGGAGGGACAGAGGGTGTTAACGCCATTAACACCCCGCTAACACCGTGGTGAATCCGTTTTTTGAAACTGCTCAGGGCTTCAGGCGATTTAAGATTTAAAATGAACGTGAACGTGACGACCACAAGAGGCCACTAGAAAGGCGAGTGGACGGGACAGGGGGAGCGAACGTCCTTGCAGCTTTCGGCACACCTGCAATTAGCTCCAGAACTTAGAAGTTTGCTCTCTGGGTCACACCCGGCGATGCACAGGGGTCAGTCCTGGCTCTGCACTCAGGAATTACTCCCGGCGATGCTGGGATCTGAACCCGGGTTGGCCGCGTGCAAGGCAAACGCCCTACCCACTGTGCTATTGCTCCAGACCCCAACACTTGGAAGTTTGAAAGAAAACAAAAAGTTAAAAAGAAAAACAATTAAAGTACCAGAGTCCAGTACAGTGAGGAAGGCGCCTGCCTCAGGCAGCCCACCTGGATCTGATCTCCAGCATCCCTGAAGGGTCCCGGGGCCCGACAAGAGTGACCCGAATTCAATCCCCAGCATCCCATAGGGTCCCCTAAGCCAGGAGTCACCCCTGAGCACCACCGGGGGTGGCCCCAGACCAACACACACACACCCCAAATGGTCCACAACCACACACACACACAAATGGTCCACAATCACACACACACACACACACACACACACAAACATCCCCCCCCCGCCCCCGCAATGGTCCACAATTCCATCTCGCGCCTCTGACTTCTGCCGTGTTGTGTCGAGCCCAGGGGTGGCCCCAAACCAACACACACACACACACACACACACACACACACACACACACACACACACACACACAAACACACACACACACGTTGCGTCGAGCCCTGGGCCTGACAGGTAAGTACAGAGAAGATGCTTGCCTCGCACCTGGCACTTCCTGGCGCTTCCTGGCTGGAACATGCCCACAGCTTATGTTACCTGGACGCCTGCAGCCTCAGGCTTCCGGGACGCCCCCATCCCTGCCGGCGGGAGACGTGCCTCCCCCTCCCCCTCTCCAGGACGCACCCGCGAGACCTGGCCGCCGGGGTTCTCGACTGCCCTGAACAGTCCGTGGCGGCAGAGCCAGGGCTGCTCGTGGCCCACCTGCCCGGACATCTCCGGTGGTCTCACCGCCTGAAGGCTGCAGCCTCGCCTTGGCCCTGCCCGACGGCCTTGAGGTCAGTGAGGGCACAGCTGTCCTTGGGGGGGTAGGGCGGGGGGCTGCATTTCTGCTCAGCCCAATTTTTTCCAAAGCCAGGAGAGAGAGAGAGAGAGAGAGAGGCTCCAGCGAGGGGCGTGGGGAGCAAAGACACTGCATTTCTCAGGAGGAAGCCAGCCCGGCCCCTGGGCTCTGCAGGACCGACCGGTCAAGGCTGCAGGGTGTGGGACTGGAGCGACAGCACAGCGGGGAGGCCGTTTGCCTTGCACGCAGCCGACCCAAATTCAATCCCCAGCACCCCAAAGGGTCCCCTGAGCACCGCCAGGGGTGATTCCTGAGCACAGAGCCAGGAGTGACCCCTGAGCATCGCCGGGAGTGACCCAAAAAGAAAAACAAACAAAAACCCCGGCTTCGGGACGGCCCCGCACACAGCCCGGCTGGGCTGTCACTGCAGAGAGGCCTGGGAGGCGGGGCTGCCTGACCACCCGACACTCGGCCAACCTGAGCTCTGACAGAGCCACGCGCTCCCGACCATCCGCCAACAGTCCGGCCGGTCCTCCTGCCAGGACGCAAGTTCTCGGACAAGGGCGTGCGGCCGTGATCTGCCAGAGGATGCTGACCGGATGTGCAAGCACAGGGGTGTGACACGGCAGCAAACGTGAAAATGGACCCGCAGGACCAGCAAAGGCGGCTCCGTCCCCGGGACCCAGAGGGGCCTCAACCTCCGCCCAGACTCTGGCCTACCTCCACGGTCAGTTCGTCCTTACGGGGCACAGGTTTTTCATTTTACTTTTTTGGCTTGGGTTTGGGGCCACACCCAGCGGTGCTCAGGGGTTGCTCCTGGCTCTGTGCTCAGGGATCCCTCCGGGCAGGCTCAGGGTGCCGGGAATGGAACCTGGTCGGCCGCGTACGAGACAAACGCCCTCCCCGCTGGGCTCGGGCTCCGGCCCGGGCACGTATGCTTTTCCTTCAGGGCTCGCACGTCCCTTCACACCGTGCGTTGGGGTCAGAGCCGGGGCCGGACGGCTCCCCCTGAACGAGAAGCCAGGCCAGAGCAAAGCAGTGGCCGCCCAGGATGAACGGCCTGAGACCCCCCTCCCCTGGTTTCCCGAGACTTGAGCACGCAGATGCCGCACTGTGATCCGTGATGCGTCCGAGCTGCAGTCGCCCGCGGGCCATGCCAGCATCCGCGGGTAAGGCCGGAGCCCCGGGCAGCCGGACCAGCAGGCCTCCCTGAAAACACCGCCAGCCCTCTCGGCTCTGCGCCCAGCTCCATCGGGCACGGCGGCCTACGACCTCCGGGCCAAAGGGCAGGAAGGCTGAAAACCACCAGTCTGCCAGCCGGGTGCCAAGGTCTGTCTGGGGGGGGCAGGCGTGAGAGGCTGAAGACAGGAGTGGAGAGGTGGCAGCCGACCGGCCAGGCACGGCCAGTGCTCGTGCCCCCCTGCCGGCCCGAGCCCACGCCACCTGGCAGCGCTCACCAGGCCCGTCGGCCCCCTCCGTGTGGGCACCCAGCCCCAGCACCCAGCCCTTCTGGGCTGTCGCTTCCATTTCTTTTTTTTTTTTTTTTGCTTTTTGGGTCACATCTAGCGATGCACAGGGGTTGCTCCTGGCTCTGCACTCAGGAATTACCCCTGGCTGTGCTCAGGGGACCCTATGGGATGCTGGGATTCGAACCCGGGTCAGCCACGTGCAAGGCAAATGCCCTACCCGCTGTGCTATTGCTCCAGCCCCTGTCGCTTCCATTTCTACCATCCCCCCAAGCATCACGGCCACCAGGACAGAGGACTCGGGGCAGCGGAGGTGACCGGCTCTCCCCTGGGCAAAGGCGGCTGTGTCTGCTCCATGCACAGTCGGGGGTCCCGGGAGCCCAGAGGGGGGTTTCCACAGTCTCGTCTCCATGAACCCCGACCAGCACCCGCCCTGCCCCTTCTCGGCCGGATCACCGCCACCCAGCAGAGCAAGAGCCACCCAGGAGAGGCGGCCGGGCGCAGAGGGGACGCAGCCGGCCGGAGAGAGGCCGCACCCCGGTCCCAGCCCCAGAACCCCTTCCTTAAGGACTCCCCGTGTCCTGAGGTGGGGGTTGCTCCGGGCCCGGCGACTGCTCTGTGCAGTATCAAAAACGACAGCTGACGCTGGACAGGCTTAAGTGACCGATCCGAAAGTAACAAGAATCTAAATGGCACCCATGAGCAGTTTCGGTGAAAAACGTCTTGTTGGGCTCTTTAAACCCAGTGAGGGGCAGCCAGGTTTTCACCCTCACACAGACCCTGGTACCCCTGACCTCAAGGAAGGTCGACCCTGACACTCTCCCCGCAACTCCACATTTCAGCTCGAGTTCTAAGCCAGAGTTGGGGACGTGGGTGGGATCGGGAAACCGGCCTCACCCAGACAGAGCTGGACGCTGGTGAGTTTTTGGGGGGCGGGGATGGGCTCCTGGTAACTAGGGGACATCTTCTCTGACACTCCACCAACGCTTGGCAAGGCTGGTTCCTTAAAAGTTCCCTGTAGAGGGGGCTGGAGCAATAGCACAGCGGGGAGGGCGTTTGCCTTGCACGCAGCCGACCCGGGTTCGATTCCCATCATCCCATATGGTCCCCTGAGCACCGCCAGGGGTCATTCCCGAGTGCAAAGCCAGGAGTGACCCCTGTGCATCGCCGGGTGTGACCCCAAAAAAAAAGCAAAAAAAAAAAAAAGTTTCCTGTAAATGGGGTGGCGACTCTGGAAGCTCCTGGCGGCTGGACAAGTTAAACATAGTCACCGTCACCTGTGACCCCAGGGCCAGCGGGAGGCCGCTGCACACTGCCCAGCCTGCGAGGTCCAGCACGCTTCATCCTGAAGACCCACAGAGGTGGACACAGCCCAAATGTCCATCACCGGCCGAACAAACGGAGGGACACGATGAAATACGCTGCGGCTCTGCGGGGCAAGTCCGGAGTCCCTCAAACCCAGAGGGTAAAGGAGGCTGTGGCGGAGGCAGGAGCAGCCCAAGGAAGCAGGAAGCCGTGCCGGGTGGTCCTGCGGGGTACAGTGCAGGGGGGAGGCGGGAAGGAGGGCGGGACACAGCTGTGGGCTCCGGGGGGAACAGGATGCCACTCAGCAAGGGTGACTGGAGATCGCGGGTGTCGGGGGGACCCATCACCAGCTCCGAGCCCGCTAGGTCCTGGAAGGCTCTGAACTTGCAACAGCAGACATGGGACAGGCTCGCAGACAGGTCAGCAGTGGGGTCACACGCCGGGCGGGAACTACTCGGGGGCGCCAGGGGTCACCAGTCTGCAACTGGAGGACCCGGGTCTCTGCAGGAGATAGTCCCAGCCCACCAGCTGTGGGGTAATGACGTGACCTTGGGAGATGCCGGTGTCCCAGCGGGAGTGCTGAAGGCGGGAAGCGGGGGATGCATCCTCCAAGCCCCCTTTCAGGCGCCCCTTATGGGCTACACATCCAGGAGGAAGACACCTTCCGTCTCCCGCTCCCTGGACCCACACTTGTGACCCCCGTGGCCCGGGCGAGGGAGAAGGGAACAGAGAGCGGAGGCTCCGGGGGGCGACCAGAGGGAGGCGTGTCCTGCAGGCGCTCGGGCTAGGCTTGGAGACCGACTGGGCAGCGCCGGAGGGACGTGCCGGTTCCCACGGTGGCCCAGAAAGACAGAAGGGGCGGGGGCGAGACGCAGACCCCAGCCCAGGTTGGCCGTGCCCGGGAGGGAGGGAGCCCCTCCTGCAGGGACATGGTGGGCGGGGCTGGACACGGCCCCGCGCCAGACATGCACACATACACACATGCGTGTCCCCCTCTGAGCACACGACCCTGCAGGTGGACACCAGGGGAGGAAATAGCCGAGGCTGGGACCCCGCAGCCCAGGCCTTGGGGACAAGGGGGTGGAGGGGGTGGACCCAGGGCGGGTGCACGGGCCCCAGGGCGGACACCCGGGCAAGCGCGGCTGCAGGAGCAGGTCCCCCCCCCGCAAGCCAGCCTGGCTGCAGAGACTCCCCCGCCCTCGAGTGTCCAGGGGAGCGAAGTGACCGGCGGCCCCTCACCTGCTTGAAGGTGCTGGTGAGGAAGTAGATGAGCGAGAGGCCGAAGACCAGAGCGAGCACCCACCGCTTCCGCAGCAGCCGGCGCCACAGCACGGCCGCCAGGTTCACCATGCCGGCGCGCAGCGGGGCAGCCCCGGGGCCCGGGCGGCATGGCCACTACTACGCTGGCCGCAGCCGCATGCTGCGCGCCGGACGCCGGCCGCGGCCCCCCGGCTCAGCCCGCTCCCGGCAGGCTGCGCGCGCCGCCCCCACGTGACTCCGCCCCGCCCCGCCCCCGCCGCCCGCGTCCCCGGGCGGCCTCTCCCAGCCTCCGCGCTATTGGTCGCTGCAGCGTGGCCGCTTTTCTATTGGCAGAGGCTCAGGAAGGGGGCGGGCGATCGCGGGGGGGGGGGGTCCCGCGCGCGTGGCCGTGCCCCGGGTCCTAGCGCCGCCCGGCACCCTAGCCGAAAAAGAGCCTGAGCCGAGGCCGGAAGCACTCGGAAGTCACGTGCTCCCCGGGCCGCGCCTGGGATTGGCTGGGAAGGACGCGAGTGATGCCGCTGTGATTGCTGAATTGTCTGGGCAGGTAAAAAAAAAAAAAAAAGACAACGCGGTTTTTGTTTTATCACCTCGATAGCCGGTGTCGCCTCCTGCCCTCGCAACCTTTCAGGTGCTTTGCGCTGAGCCCTCGTTGCCGGGTTCAGCGCAACGGAGTGAAAAATGCTGTCAGCGATGTATCGAGTGTGCACCTGCCGGCTCCCAGGGCAAATGAGGCTGAAGATGCTCCTCTGCTGGCATTTACCCGTGCAGTCATGTAACGGGCTCGGGGTGCAACTTAAAGCATCGCCTGCGTCGACAGGTCGCGGGCTGAGCTTTCATAAAGTTGTGCAATGAACGGAACAGAAGGTTGAAGGCATTGCCTACAGTCGTTCTGATTCATCTCACGTGCAAAAATGCATTTCAGAATTCTGCATGGGAATAAGTGCGTAGGGCCTGCTTCCAACATAGCGTCTGAAAATCCCCCTTCAAAAGCAAGCATCTGAAAGTCAAAACTGGGGTCTGTGGTTTAGGAGGCTGTGTCGAATTTAGGGGTGGTAACTTTGGGATGCTGTATCTTATATTCCCTGAGGATCTGTCAGTGATGGAGGGGGTAGGGGGTATCATTTGGGGGAGGGGGCTATTAAGCTGAGATGACAAGTTCTTGAAAAATATTCATGTAATGAGCCTTTCTAACGTGTGAAAATGCTAAAAAGCCATTTCTTAGCTGATTATCCAAAGGAGCATGCTTTTGTTTCTCTAATCTTGGTGGCCTTGGTGATTTACAAATGCTGCTCCCTTAAGAAGTCTGGTTAGAATCTGGATGTCGTTTAACAACCAGTTATTGCACCCTGAACTAAGAGTGCTACCTTTGGTCCTTATACATACACACAAAAGTTCGAGGAGGCTAAGCATGTTTATGGGAAGTCTTTGCCTTTGTTTCTTCTCTAGGACAAAGGGAAGGAGATAACCAGGCATCTGGGCAAAGGTATCTCAGAGACCCCATAAGCTCGTTCATTGAGTTAATGCAGGATGAGGGTGTCTTTGTGCCAGGCAAGACTCTGGATGCCGAGGAAAAGGAGGGAATTTGCATTTTTCATGGGAGACAGATCATAAATAAGCAAACATGCAAATAAACGAGAAGTGCTTCTAGGCGGATACCACAATGGGTCAGGGAGTGAAGGGAGACGACCTCTGGGAAGTGGTGACACTGGCCCTCCCGGAGCTGACCCCAAGGAACAGCGTTCCAGGGAGGGGGACCAGAAGCACCAAGAGCTCTGCGTTGGGGCTAGAAAGGACTGTGTGGCCAGAGGGAAGCAGGCGGCTTGCTCTAGCCCAGCCCGAGGACCACAAACAGTTTGACTTTTGTTCCGATCGCAATGGGAAGCCAGCAGAGATTCACACATGCCACTGTGTCACCCTATCAGAACTCGAAGTTAAAGAACAGGAATAAAATGCTCAAAGACTGTCTCCGTCATCAGGGGTCTGGGGATGGGCCCGTGAGAGGCTAGCAGAGATATGGAGCACCAGAGTCAGTTGCTGCTGGGCGCCCCAGGACTCTATCTCGGCTGCGGTGTCGGAGGACAGAGCGTTCTGACCATCTCTCCCCCATCCAGGTCTCCCGAAGTCCGGGAAGAGGAAGAGGAGGACGAGTCCTGCTTTCCTGGTGATCCTGTGGCCACACCCCCTCGGGAACCCCGAATGCCCCCTTCGGGTGTCACCAGCATGGAGTTCTGAAGTCCATGTGGCTCGTCTCAGTGAACCAGGTGATGTGTCCCCGTGGGAATCTGCACACGGAGGGCTGCTTTACTGCAGGTGCAGACGGGAAGGAAGCTTGGCTTTCTGTGGAACAGGTGCTGTGGAACAGGTGCTCTGCCTAGGGCACAGAGAGGTTGTTGACTTGTCCAGAAGTCACACAGCAAGTAGGGGACAATGTCAGTCCACACAGCATGTCTTCTTATCACAAGCCCTCACCCCCACTCTTAGCTCACAACTTAGTCCCCTCTCCCTGGGTACTTCCACCCCTCACACGCTCAGCATTCTCCTCTGTGGAATAGGACGAACGCTCTTTCTTCCTGGCATGGGGTGTGGCACTGGGAAGTTGAACGGCTTAAGAGACCCAGACCCCGGGTTGGAGGAATGTCCACAGTTCTCTGGGGATGCCAGGGACGGGCGGTACCTTTCGAAGTTTCCCCGGCACCGTGTCCGGCCTGCACTGACGGGGTGTCAGGGGCCTCCTGCTCACGCCCTGTGTTGACTTTCAGGCCCTCAGGAAAATGCAGAGACGCCACAGCAGCAACACAGATAACGTTCCACCTGAAAGGTAGGTGACCCCTGGTTCCTGCCCGCTGAGGACTCTGGGAGTGCTCAGAGGTCCCCCAAAACTGGCTGTCTCGGGTTGGAGCGATAGCACAGAGGGTAGAGCATTTGCCTTGCATGTGGCCAACTTGGGTTCAATTCCCAGCATCCCATAGGGTCTCCTGAGCACCGCCAGGAGTAATTCCTGAGTGCATGAGCCAGGAGTAACCCCTGTGCATCGCCAGGTGTGACCCAAAAAGCAAAAAACAAACAAAAAGAAAATCTGGCTGTCTCTGAGGGAGAAAGCTGATTGGGTAGCAGGCAACTTTGCACAGCCACAGTCTCCACGCAACCCCGTGCTGTTCTCTTTGGTAATTTTCTAAGCCCAGGTGGGCCAGGAGCCCCTGGGTCCCCTCCGCCGGTGGCTGCACCCACCAGATTCCACAGTATGGAGGTGGACAGGGCTACTATGTGGGGGCTAAGGCCATCAAAAGACTTATTGTCCCCACATGTCCCAGGAGAGGGGACTCACGAAATCCTGCAGGGCTGGGAGGGAGATGCAGGGGTATCAGGAGCAGAAAGTGCATGGCAAACTATGGATTACTGATATTATTGGGTTTTCTGCACAAAGCAAGTCGCAATGTGGCGACCAGATAAAGGCAGTGATTCAGATAAAGGTGGTGGCAGGGGACTGGAGTGATAGCACAGCGGGTGGGGCATTTACCTTGCACACAGCCGACCGGGTTTCGATTCCCACCATCCCATAAGGTCCCCCAAGCACCGCCAGGAGTAGTTCTTGAGTGCAGAGCCAGGAGTAAACCCTGAGCATCGCCGGGTATGACCCAAAAAGCAAAACTAATAATAATAATAATAATAATTTAAAAATAAAGGTGGTGGGGGCTGGAACAATAGCACAGCGGATAGGGTGTTTGCCTTGCACTCAGCCGACCTGGGTTCGAATCCCAGCATCCCATATGGTCCCCTGAGCACCGCCAGGAGTAATTCCTGAGTGTAGAACCAGGAGTAACCCCTGTGCATCGCCGAGTGTGACCCAAAAAGCAAAAAAAAGGTGGTGCCAGGCTGCTGAGTGGGCTCTCATGGGATGAGCCCAGCTCTGGGTGGCTGGGGGCTGGGGTGGCAGGGCGATAGTGAGCTCAAGGAGGGGTTCAGGAGGTGGGCTCGGGGTCTCAGGTGAGAGGCAAAACCATCTGGGCCCTATAGTTAGTGGATGTCCCACAAACGACACCGTTCAAACACCCGTGAGGGGCTGGAGTGCTTGCAAGGTTCCGAGTTCAATCCCCAGCACCCCGAGCACTGCTGGGGGTGGGTCCCGGAGCACCCAGCCGTACCAGATCAGGCCCAAACATTGCCCCACCTGGCGCAGGGGGTGGAGGATGGCTGGAGCCCCCTGGGCATAATGAATTAATAATACAGCAGCCGTGATGAAAACAAGGCGTAGTACTTTGCTCTTGGTGCCGGGCCACACCTGGCAGTGCTTAGAGACTATCCCTAAGTCTGTGCTTGTGAGTGACTCCCAGTGGTGCGTGTTGGGGGGCGGGGGGGGGCAGAATCCAACTGGGCCCTACCCCCACCTACATGCAAGGCCTGCACGCGAGCCCCCTGAGTGCTCTCAAGGTTTGTGCTCCTATGGGGGGCGGAGGGAAGGTTCTGAGGAACCAGAGCGCCCAGGGCACCTCCCCCCGCAGAGGGTTGGTGGTCAGCTGCGGTTTCCGGGCACTGACTCCCAGAGTGCCAGGAAGAAACGGTAAACGAGCCGGGGAGCCCCGGTGTGAGGACGGAGGGGCTGGAAAACGACAGAGATTGTCCCTCCCGGTCAGGGGGGTGAGGGCGCCTCCTAGCAGCTGGACCTTGGCTGACGTGGACAGAGGTGCAGGCAAGGGCCCCGGGGAAGGAGGAGGGGACACACGGGGACACTGGCCAGGGCAGCCCCGCCTGCAGATGCGTCCTCTGAGTCTGCAGAGAGAATAGTAACGTCCGGTACAGGGTTTCTCTGAGACTGTGGGCAGCGTTGAGAGTGGGCGGGAAATAAATCATAGAGCGTCAAAGCGTCCCCGGGCTCCTGGGCAGATACTAGCACATCCGGGGTCAGGGGTGAAAGCCGGGTGCCAGGGCCCACCGGCCTCCCTCCAGCTCCTGCTTGGCTAGACGGGTTTCCCCTGGGCGCCCTCGACCTCAGGGGCCCCACCGTGTGTGTGTGTGTGTGTGTGTGTGTGTGTGTGTCCGTGTGTCCGTGTGTCCAGGTCTTCTAGTTGGACCCAGATTTCGTTAGGGCCCAGCCTCTGGCTGCCTTGTCACCCCTGCAATGATGATCCTCGCAGGCCGGGACTCCCCTTACTCTCCCCCCCCCACCCCTCCCATCCCCGCACCCCCTGATGGGGGCCTCGTGTCTTCTCCCCCCCGCCCAGAAGCCGCAGCCAGGCGCTCAGCTCCGAGGCCAGTGTGGATGCCGCGGGCGTCTTCGAGAGTCTGAAGGCGGAAGCGACCACCCCCACGACCCTCTTCTCGGGGCTGCCCGCCACGCCCTTCCCGTCCAGCCTGGTGCTGGGCTCGGCGGCCGGCGGCGGGGACGTGTTCCTCCAGATGCCCGCGTCCAGGGAGGAGGGCGGCGGCCGCGGCGAGGGGGGCGCCTACCACGCCCGCCAGCCCCACCACCACTTCCACCACGGGGCGCACCGCGGGGGCTCGCTGCTGCAGCACGTGGGCGGGGACCACCGCGCGCACCCCGAGGAGGGCGGCGACGAGCAGCCGGGCACGCCCGCGCCGGCGCTGTCCGAGCTGAAGGCCGTCATCTGCTGGCTGCAGAAGGGGCTGCCCTTCATCCTCATCCTGCTGGCCAAACTCTGCTTCCAGCACAAGCTCGGTGAGCGGGCGGGCACTGGGGGCGGGGCTGGGGGTGCCCCGGGGAGGTGCCCCTGAGGTCCAGAAAGGCCGGTGACGACCCCAGTGTCCCGCAGCGGGGAGCAGAACCCAGGCCTCGGGCCGGGAGGTGGGCCAGAGTGTGGGCAGTGGGTGCTATAGGGAGGCCTTGGGATGCCAGGGTGGGAGGTCAGACCCAGGAGAGGCATCCAGTGCCCGCCTGAGCACCCCCAGGGGGATCCTGGAGGCCCCGAGCACCCCCCCCCCCGTGCAGCCTGGCGGCCCCCATTGTTACCAGACACATCCTAGAGGTCCTCACGCGCCACCAGGTGTATCCTGGAGCCCCCGGAGGCATCACTAGGTGCATCCTGGACGTCCCCCTAGCATAGCCAGGTGTATCCCGGTGGCCCCTGAACATTGCCCGCTGTATCCTGGGGGTCCCGCGCACCCCCAGGTGTATCCTAGAGCCTCACATGCATTGCCAGGTGTATCCTGGAGGCCGAGTATCGCTGGTATATCCTGGAGGTCCTGAGCATCCCCAGGTGTATCCTGGAGGTCTGAGCATCCCCAGGTGTATCCTGGAGCCCCCTGAGCACCCCCAGGTATATCCTGGAGCCCCCCGAGCATCACCAAGTGTATCCTGAAGGCCCTGAGCACCCCAGGTGTACGCTGAGCCCCCCACGAGCATCGCCAGGTGTATCCTGGAGGACCCCGAGCACCCCCAGGTGCAGCCTGGTGGCCCCCAGCATCCCAGGCATGTCCTGGAGGTCCTCAAGCATCGCCAGGTGTATTCTAGAGGCTCGGAGCATCTCCAGGTGTATCCTGGAGGCCCCTGGGTGTCGCCAGGTGCAGCCTGGAGGCCTCAAACATTGCTCGGATATCCCTGAAGGGCCCCAGCACCGCGGAGCCAAGCATCCCCGCACACCTAGGCCCTAGCATTGAACCACTGGCCGAGAGTTGCCAGGAGAGCACCCAGGATCCCTGAGCACTGCTTGGGAGCCTTTCCCCGGAAAACAGGCCCCCCCGCCCCCACCTTTCCTGCTTCTGCAAGTGAGCCGGCAGTGGCCTCGGTCCTGACCCCGAGTGAGTGAGCCGCCCGTGCTCGGATGAGCCCAGGATCCGGCTGTGTGTGTGCAGCCCAGATTCCCCGGCAGTGGGGCTCCCCGTTCCCACTGTGGGGGCCTAGCGGTGGGCGCCCCCTCTCCCCGCAGGCATCGCCGTGTGCATCGGGATGGCCAGCACCTTCGCCTACGCCAACTCCACGCTCCGAGAGCAAGTGTCCTTGAAGGTGAGGCTCCCGCTCCCGCTTCAGCAGCGGGCACCCCCAAACAGAGGGGCCTGCAGCCTCGCCGCCTGCTCCCCAGTACCTCAGGCCTGCGGGCATTGGGTGCTATAGGGAGGCCCTTGGGTGCCAGGGAGGGAGATCAGACCCAGGAGAGGCACCGAGCGGGTCCCTGGCGGGGCGCATGCTCCTTGGTGGTTGCTTTATCGGGCGTGGGGTCCCGGCTGCTGGTGTCGGGGGCGGAGGGGGGGGGCGTGTGCAGTGCTGAGCACTCTCCCGTGCAGAGCATCCGAATGAGCCATGGGGGGGGGCACCGCTTTCCTACGGGGGTCCAGGAGTCTCTCCGGGGCTCCCCCGCGTGCTCCGGCTCCCAGCTTCCTGCTTCCCCGAGTTCATGACGTTCGTTCCTGTTCCATCCTCCCTGGGGCCCTTGGACTCTCCTCTTCCGACCCCTCCTGTCCTAGGGGGGACCCTGAGGATAACTGGGGGGCTCAGCGGGCTAATCCAAGTCCCTCTCCCCGGTGCAGCCCGCTGACGAGCACCCCCAGCCCCCCGGGGCTGCAGAGTTCCGAGGGATGTCTTTGAGCTGGAACCCAGATGCAACTCTCCCTTCCTCCCAGGCCCCTCCTGCCTCTCCCCACCTGCCCCCAGTCCAGTCCCCCCCTCTCCTGCCATTTCATTTCACCCTCACCAGCCTCCCCCTGAGTGTCGCAGAGCTGGGTCCGCCGTAACCGACACCTCCGGATTCACCCAGCGGGAGTGAAGGATGCCAAGCATCCCTCACCCCTCAGGTCCCCAAGGAGGATGACACTGTGACCCAGAGAGGCCCGGTCCTGCCTGAGGCCACACAGCCCCAGGTGCCAATGGTGCTGCTGGGACGTGTGTCCTGGCCTTGCGCCCGGAGCCCCCACTCGACCCAGGTCCCGTTCCCGGCTCCTCGGGACACCTGCAGAAGCCCCCCCCCCCGCCTTCTCTGGGGCCAGAGAGACAGCACAGTGGCGAGGGCAGTTGCCTTGCCCACGACCGACCCGGGTTCTCTCCCCAGCATCCCTTGTGGTCCCCTGAGTGCCACCAGCAGTAATTCCTGACCATCACTGGGTGTGGCCCCCAAAACCAAAACAGCGGCAAAATAAAAAAACTCCTCCCCGCTTTGTCCCTTCACGGAGAGGGTGACTGTGGGTCGTGCCACCGTGTGGGGCAGGCACCGGGCACCGTCCTGGCCTGTCAGAAACCTGCCTTCTCTGAGCTTCCCTTGTTTATTCTTATTTATCTGGGGCGCTCCCGAACAGTGCTCAGAGGACGAGGGGCCCCGCTGGCAATTCTCAGCGAATGGGCCTTCGGCTCTCTGCAAGGACCTGAGGATGTGCGACTCCTTGGGGTCTGTGGTGCCAGGGATCCCTGGGGGCCCCCCGGCAGTGCTCAGGGGACCACATGGCATCAAAACCAGGAGGCATATGCCAGGCCGTGCCCCAACCCCTGTACTGTCTCCTGGCCCCTGAGCTGATTGTTTGGGGGGGGGGGCGGGTCACACCCGTGCTCAGGGCTGACTCCTGGCAGCACTCGGGGGACCCTGGGGGGTACTTGGGATCAAACTGGAATTGGCCATGTGCAAGGGAGGTGCCTTCCCCACTGTATTGCTCCGGGTCCCTGGGCTGTTTTTAACTAATCTCGGCTTTTCCTTTTTTCTGGAGGGGAGGCCCTGCAAGCTGTGCACGAGAGTCTGGGGGGGCTGGGGGGGGGCCTCCCAACAGTCGTCGGCCATTGGCGCTGGACCCTTGAGTGCTCAGACCTGCGGGGGACCAGAGGGCCAGAGAGGCAGAGAGACTGGGGCTTGGACCAGGGCCTCGTGCATGCCCGGCTTGTGTTCCAGTTCTGTGAACTATGACCCGGGGCCTCTCTCCCACCCCATCCCTTCTCTGCTTGCTCCAAAGACCTGGGGCAAGTGTCCAGGTCCAGGAGGATCCCTGGCTCCGTGAGGCCAGAAGGGCTGCCCCGTCCCTCCACGTCGAGGCAGGGTGAGAGTCAGGACCTGCGCCTGGGGTCTTTCTGGACCCTCCGTTTTACTCCTTTGCGCCGTTATTAGAACAGCAGCGGGAGCCCAGGGGGCTGTCTTGCTCCCGGATGCAGTGACCTCCCGGTGACACCCGAGCAGTCCAGGGTCCGGAGCAGATGGCAGGAGCCCCGGGTACCGGTGAAGACTCCGCTGGCGGTTTGCTGTCTGCCGGCTCTTGTGCCACGGAGCAGGTCTTCCCCGGCGTGGGAGAGTTGGGGGGGGATCCTAACTTACGGACTCAGGATCCACGATGTCCTTCAACGTCGTAGTTCCTGAGGGACCAGAGAGAGGGTCCAGGGATTGTGGCCTTTGCCTTGTCGCAGATTAGATGCCCGCACTGCCGATGGCCCCATCGGTACCACCGGGAGTGACCCCTGAGCACAGAGCCAGGAGTAGCACACTCCTTGTGCACCGCCAGGTGTGGGCGTGGCTAATTCCCTCCGTCCCTTCCATCTTCGGTTGGAATTTAGAGGGAATTGAACCAGAGTCTGTTATTTACCGGGGTAAAAAGGGCTGCCAAGCGGGTTCATCACCTTGATTGGAGCACTGGCTGGTTAGAGGTGGCCCCGAGGGCCGTTAACCTTGACCGCGCCTGGAGTAATGGGTGGACGGAGATGCATTTGTTTTGTCTGCTCCACACGAGTGGCGGCTGCCGCGGGAGAGAGCGGCGCGTTTCCCGAAACCAGAGGGAAGGTTACCCCGGGCAAGCTATGACCTCATCCTCTTCCAGCAAAGAGCCGCCCCTGCGCCAGGAAGGGACCGAGCGCTTTAGAGAACCCGCCTGGGGGGCCCCCCGGCTGGCAGGCCCAAGCTCTCCCGGCCCTGCACCACCGCCAGGCGTTTCCTGGCTTGTTCCTGCCCAGAAGCCCCTGGGAGACTCAGATCAAGGACTCGTCCAGCCTGACTTCTGGGCGACCAGAGAGGATCGGGGCAGGAGAGAGAGAAACAGCGCCACAGCGTGACAAGCGGGTGGACAAGTTGGAACTCCACCCACACCCGCGGCTGGTGGGGCACAGTCGGCCCAGGGCAGGGGCTGAGGGGGCCGCCGGGCTGGGGAAGGCTGGAGCCGCTCCAGACGCAGATGGGGACCCTCTGCTGGGCCACTGAGCCCGAAGGTCGTTATTGAGCTGAAGTCAGAGCCAACCTGGTCACCAGACTTGTGAGTTCACCGTGGGAGCCTCTGCTCAGCCCTTAGCAAAACCGTCTCCTCTTAAGGGTTGGAGTGACGGTACAGTGGGTAGGGCGCTTGCCCTGCCTGCCGCTGGCCTGGGTGCGATTCCTGGCATCCCCTGTGGTCCCCTGAGCACCACCACGAGTTGTTTCTGAGTGCAGGGCCAGGAGTGACTCCTGAGCACTGTGGGGTGTAAAACCTAAAAGGAAAAAAGGAAGAAAGGAAATAAGGAAGCAAGAAAGCCAGCCCGTGGAGCAATAGTACAGCAGGGAGGGCGTCTGCCTTGCATGCGGCTGACCCAGATTCGATTCCCAGCATCCCATAGGGTCCTCTGAGCACTGCCAGGGGTGATTCCAGAGTGCAGAGCCAGGAGTAACCCCTGTGCATTGTCAGGTGTGACCAAAAAGAAAAAAAAAAAAAGAAAGCCAGCCCAACACCCTGAAATCAGGGTTCCAACCAGGCATGTAAGATCTCTTCCTTACAGGGGTGAGGCCCAGGGCTCAATCCCTGGCACCATAAAGAATAATAAAAACCCAACTCGAAGTGCCCAGTGCTGACAGGGAGGCCGGGTGAGACAGGTGAGGGGTTCGCCTTGTACACACCTGAACCCAGCTCAGTCCCGGCACTGTGTAGGTCCTCCCCGCCCTGCCCAGCCCTCAACCCTAGCCAGAGACAGGACGAGCAGCTCCTGAGCACTGAGGGGGTGGCCCAATCCCCCCATCCCCACGCACACATGTGCACATGCACACACACACACACACACACACACATCAGGGCACTGAGGTTTCACGTGTTCTCTTTAGGGGCTAGACAGATAGTACAGCAGGGAGGGCGCTTTCGCTGGATGCCGCCAACCCAGCTTCCGTTCCGGCCACCTCATATGAGCCCTCTAGCCCCCTCGCCCCCCCAGGCGTGATCCCTGAGTGTGGAGCCAAGAGGGACCCCTGAGTATGACCCCACAAAGAAAAGGAACGAAACATAAGTCAATATGTATAAATCTGTGCCCTCCAGGGGCTGGAGAGAGAGAGAACAGCAGAGAGGACACTTGCCTCGCGTGCGACCACACAGGTCCCAGCCCGGCACCCCATCTGGTCCCCTGAGCCCCACCAGAAATGGTCCCTGAGCACAGAGCCAGGAGTCAGCCCTGAGCACTGCCAGGTGTGCCCCAAGGACCAAAACTCAATAAAATCCGTGCTTTGGGGGTGGGATGTGTGAGCCAGCGCGTGCTCTGCAGGTATGAGATGCTGGGTTTGATCCCTGGCACCACACGCGCACACACACACACACACACACACACACACACACACACACACACGCCCTTCTGCCCTCTGCACCCTCCATCCTTCTGATTGTGCTCAGCCCTGCCCCCGCCCTTCCGATCACCTCCCCGCTCTGTGACGGGCACAGCCCTGCCCGTGTTGCAGGGGTGGGGGTGGCAGAGCTGGAATCAGTCGGCCCAGCTCAGACAGCCTCGGGGGAGCAGACTCGGCACCCCCGACCCCCCCCCCTCCGCCGCCCCCCGGCCCTCAGGCTGCCGAGTCTGCCCTCCTCCTGCCCTCCCTAGCGTTCTGCCAGCCCAGGTCTACGCCTCTGCCCCCTTCCCGTCGGCCATGCCTCGGCTTCCACTGGGAAGGCCCGCCCCCTTCTCTCACCGCCCACCCTGCCGCCTCCAAACCTCAGAGGAGCCTTCTGGAACATTCCGCCACGTGCCCCGGGGGCAGGGCAGCCCTCCCCACCGAGGTCTCGCGTCTTTGGCAGGAGAAGAGGTCGGTGCTGGTGACGCTGTGGATCCTGGTCTTCCTGGCGGGCAACACCCTGTATGTGCTCTACACCTTCAGCTCCCAGCAGCTGTACTACAGGTGAGCGGCCGCCACCGCTGGCGGGTGGGCTAGACACGGCCCCTTCTGCAGGGCAGAGCCCGGCCCGCCGCACCGCCCGGTGCCTTAGTCTCCTGGCCCAGCCCATCCGGGGTGCAGGTGGGGGGCCCTTCCCAGACCGGGGCTGGATTCCCGGCACCTGCCACTTTCTGGGCACCGTCGCGTTCCGGCTGGACCCCCGGGCCCCCCCCCGCGAGCCCGGACTGAGTCAGACGCGCCTGGCAGCAAGCTGGAGCTAGGCCCGGGCCGAGCTGCGTCCGCACGGAAGGGGGCATTGTGGGTGCCCCCCGCCCCCCAGAGGCTGTCTCCCTGAGCCCCCCACGCACCCTGCTGGCGGTGCTGTCTGCGTTCCCAGGGCCCAAGCGGGGACTCGCGGGGCCCCGTGATGTCTCGGAGCCTCGAGAGAGGAAGCCGGACCTTCCCCGTGTCCGCCCCGAGTGCCCATAACCGAGGTCCCCATCCTGCCACTTCCCGACTTCAGGGGTCTCTCGGGGTCTCCCCTCGTTGCCTCCCCCGGTGACCTGAGCTCTGGCCCCCGGGGCTGGTGGCGCTTTCCCTCCCTCCCGCGCGGAGCCCCGAGGCCGTGCGGTGATCACCCCCGTGACAGGGCAGCGACTCCTCCTAGGGCAAAGGCAGGGGCAGCCGCGGAGACGCTGCAAACGCCCAGAGCCGGGCCCTGAACAGCACACGGCCAACGAGAGGGGGGTGGGCTGCACGGTCCGGGGGGGCATGGGGAGAGCGGAGAGAGGCAGGGCGTGGGGACACCCTCCCCACGGACGGACTGACGCCTTGCGTCCGTCATACCAAAGCCCCTCCTCCATCTTCTGCTCCTTCCGCCCTACTTCTTCCTCTTGTGAAGCCTGTGATTGGCCCCTCCAAAACGAGGGGATCTTTAATTAATTAATTAAACTAATTAATTAAACTAATTAATTAGCTTTTTGGGTCACACCCGGCGATGCTCAGGGGTTACTCCTGGCTCATGCACTCAGGAATTCCTCCTGGCGGTGCTCGGGGGACCCTATGGGGATGCTGGGAATCGAACCCAGGTCAGCCACGTGCCAGGCAAACACCCTCCCCGCTGTGCTGTCGCTCCAGCCCGAGAGGGGGGTCTTAAATACTCTCCCAAGCCAGTCTCATGGTTCAGTCAATGGCAGTTCAGGCTCTGAGAGGTTCAGACACACTCCTGGGGTCACACAGCAAGGTAGGGGCAGACTGGACTCGGGCAGAGCCGGGACTCCTGACTCGCCCTCCCCCCCTCCCCCCGCCAGCCTCATATTCCTGAAGCCCAACCTGGACACGCTGGACTTCTTTGACCTGCTGTGGATCGTGGGCATCGCCGACTTCGTGCTGAAGTTCATCACCATCGGCCTCAAGTGCCTCGTCGTGGCCCTGCCCAAGATCATCCTGGCCGTCAAGTCCAAGGTAGGCGCCGGCAGTGACCCCCGGGCCACCCCGGTCGCCGGGCGCTCTGGCGGCCGTCTGGGCAGGGGGTGGGGGCAAACACGCATGGAGCTTCGACATCCGACCCCGCTTCCTGTCGTCCCGGGAAGCTGTGCCCCATTGTCCTGCCCGCTCCGTACCGGGTGCCAGTTCTGGTCCAATGCGTTTTGGAAGTTCCATTGTCCAAAGCCGCCTTTGATGCCAATTCTGTCTCCGTCTCGTCTCAGGGAACTTTGTCCGGCCCTGGGACCTGCTTCCTGCCCCCTAGGTGGTGGGAGACGGGAGGATCATGGGCCCGGGGCCCGACTCTCTGCGGCATATCCTGTCGGGGGCACCCAGGCAGAGATGGAGCGGACTCTGGGCCCGGCAGGCGGGGGTGCGGTGGCAGTGCCCCCCTCGAGGGGCCCTTAGGGGGAGACCCCAGCAGGGCTGTGCCTTTAGGACAGAGTCGGGCTGGGAAAAGGCCTCGTCTTGGTGATCTGACTCCAGCCAGCCCTTCTGCAAGCAGACGGGGTGGGGGCCTTGTGGACATCCTGGAAGAGGTCACCGACGGCTTAGTGACTGTTGAGGCACCACCGGCAAAGCTCTGGGCTGGGTGTGCAGGAAAACCCTTCTCGTGACTTGGTGCCTCGTCCCCGGGGCTAGTGAAATCAGTGCTGGGCTCAGGGACTTGCACGGGGCTCACTCTGTGTCTGTCCCCACAGGCTGCCCACCCACCACAGGCCTCTCGTGGGGGAGGCCTAGATGCCTGCACACGCACGCACACACACACACACACACACACACACACACACACACACACACAGAGCAGCAGCCAGCTCTGGTGCCCCAACAATGCCAGGAAGTCTAAGATGGCAGAGGGGCCAGAGCCATAGTACAGCGTGGAAGGCGTTTGTCTTGCACATGGCTGACCCGGGTTCGATCCCTGGCATCCCATAGGGTACCCCGAGCACCGCCAGGAGTGCAGAGCCAGGGGTAAGCCCTGAGCATCGCTGGGTGTGACCAAAAAAGCAAAAATAAAATAAAATAAAAATGGCAGAAAGAGGCAAAAGTGGGGGTGTGGGGCTCAGCAACAGAGCCCAGACCCCAGACCGTCGGGGGTCCCGGGTTCACCCCCAACCCCACCCAAAATGAGATGAATAAGATACAGAGAAATGATAAAATGGGGGTGGGGGCGGAGAGCAGCAGAGAATGCAGCAGGAAGGGCCCTTGCCTTGCACAGGGCTGACCCGGGCTCAGTCCCCAGCACCCCGAGCCCCACGGGGAGTGACCCCCGAGAGCAGAGCCAGGAGTCAGGCCTGGGCACTGCCGGGTGGGGGGGACCCCAAAAGCAAAGAAAAAGATGAAAGGGCATGAAGGTTAGGGCGGAGACAGCGCGGGGAGGGGGCTCGGCAAGTCGTGGCTGTCCACTGCTCCCGAAACACAGTGGCGGGGCCCCTGGGCTGCAGGGGCCAGGTGGGCAGCAGCTGGCCCTGGGGAGCAGCCTCGCCTCATGGTTTTGCAAGTGAACTGGGCACCTGTCTGCAGCCCGGTCTCAAGGGCGCCCCCTGCTGGCTGTGTGTGTGGGGCTTGTGACTTCGTTCCCTCCTCTGGGGCCAACAGCGACTCCTGTCCCTTTGTACCGCCTGTCCTCAAGCTGTGTGGCCTTGGATAAGTCGCTTAACCTCTCTGTGCCCTGGAAAACAGGGTGGTACGTGGGCTTCCTCCTGCTCCTCTGATGAGGCCCCTGTCCAGGAGGCTGACCCTATAGAGCCTCAGAGACCCGTTGTGAGGGTGGGGGGGAATATGGGGGGGTCCAGCCCCAGGAAAGCCTGAGAGTGGGGAGAGGCACTGATCCGTCCTAAGTAATTCCCTCCTTTGAGAACTGCGGCCAGGTGCCTGGGAGCAGGCCGAGGGTCCATAGTGGGTGTTGGGGGAGCAGCAGGGCTGCTGCCGGCCACTGGGAGAAGCCCCCTTCTCTCCCACCGCCCCCCTTCTCTCTGCCTCTGAGCCCCCGGAGAGCTTGCTCAGGCCTCCAGCCTACTGTTCACACGCTTCCTCTCGCCGTGCCAAGCACCGGGCTCGCTGCTCTGGGGAGACGGTGTGGACGCTGCTGGGGGCTCCGATTCTGCCGGCCCGAGGGTCCTACTCCAGCCCCGCCTCAGTCTTCACGGGCTCTTCCCACCCACCACAGCTCCAAGGAGGAGGCACACGGCCACGAGCGGGTCCTTTCCACAGGTGCAGATTCTGGACGTGGACCGTGTGTGTGTGTGTGTGTGTGTGTGTGTGTGTGTGTGTGCACGTGCATGCGTGTGTGTGTGTGGGGGGGAAGCTGGACACTCACGTCTCATCTTTGCCTCTCCACCCAGAGTGCTCCCCCCGCCCCCATTTCTTGCCTTGCACCTGCTTCAGGAAGACCCAGGGGCAGAGGGACTCGGGCCTTCACCCAGGGCCTACCAAAGGCAGGAAGATGCAAGAAGAGGGGCTGGAGTGATAGCACAGCGGGGAGGGCATTTGCCTTGCATGTGGCCAACCCGGGTTCGATTCCCAGCATCCCATATGGTCCCCAAGCACCACCAGGAGTAATTCCTGAGTGCAGAGCCAGGAGTAACCCCTGAGCATCGCTGGGTGTGATGCAAAAAGGAAGGAAGGAAGGAAGGAAGGAAGGAAGGAAGGAAGGAAGGAAGGAAGGAAGGAAGGAAGGAAGGAAGGAAGGAAGAAAATGCAGGAAGAGAGGCCGGACAGGCTAGGAAGACGGCCGTGACAGCCACTGACCACTTCCTCTGGCACGGAGTCTGGTGGGAACATTGACAACCCGGATACACTGCAGGTTACCCGTGCGAAGGTCCCTGTCTGGGGGGTGTGGGGATGTCCCGTGCCCGCAGGCTAGGCTGGCGGCGGCCTGGCTCTCTCGGGAGGCCACATTTTAAGATGCGGCTCGGGGCTCGGGACCCCAGGCCACGTGCTCTACATACATGCACTAGATCCGGAGTTGTTTTTAATTAATTATTTTTATTTAGTATTTGGACCACGCTCAGCAGTACTCAGAGGTTCCTCCTGGCTCTGCACTCAGGAATTACTCCCGGCGGAGCCACGGGACTCTATGGGATGCCGGGGATCGAACCCAGGTTCCCCACATGCAAGGCCAATGTTCTTCCCGCTAGATTGTCGCTCCAGCACCTAGGTCTTGAGTTTAAGCCCCAACATTGCCAGGCACGCCCCGATGGTCCCGGACCCACAGTGCTCATGCAGTACCACGTGGTCGGGTCTGAGCACTGAGCCTCTGGCCAGTTGGTGGGCTCAGTAACACTCAGAGTGGTCCCTCGGTCCCCGGAGCACTGCTGGGGAGCACACACACATGCACACACACACACACACACACGCATGCACACTGATTACACTTACCTAAATCGCTCAGTGCAGCCACTGTTCACCCCAGAGGAAGAGAGTCTGTGTCCCAGAAGATTCCAGACTGTTCTGCGAGTGTTCTTGTAGCATCTAATCTCAAGGAGGGAGAGGTCCAGGTTTCCATGGGCAGGTGAAGACCCGGGTTCAAGTCCCAGCATCCCATAGGGTGGCCGGACCGTGAGACCCACTCGACAACAGGGAACGAGAGGCTGAGATGGGCCTCGTGCGTGGAGCTCAGCATAATAATGATGTGAAGTGAATCGTACGCCCGCCGCTCCACACACAGACTGTGCCCGGGCTCTGTGTCCACTCTCAGCTAGCCGGGGCCAGGCTGCAGGGGCAGAGAGGGGGAGACCACCCGTCTGTCTCAGCGGGGATGGCTGCTGCTCTCTGGACCAGCAGTGGGAAGGGTGAGTCGCGCTGGAGTCCACAGCTCTTTGCCGCCATTTAAAGAAAGCTGCAGGGGCCTGAGTGATAGCACAGCGGGGAGGGCGTTTGCCTTGCAGGCGGCCGACCTGGGTTTGATCCCCGGCATCCCATAGGGTCCCCTGAGCACTGCCGGAAATAATTCCTGAGTGCAGAGCCAGGAGTTACCCCTGAGCATCGCAGGGTGTGACTCAAAAAAAAAAAAAAAGAATAAAAGCTGCAGAGAGCTGGAGCAGGAGTCCAGGCGGGAAGGATGGAGGCGCTTGACCTTCCATGACCCCAGCACTCTCACTTGAGCTCCGGCGCTGCCTGCGGTCCCCGCAAGCACCACCAGGGGGCACTCCTGAGCACAGCTAGGAATAGCCCCTGAGCAGCGCCAGGTGTGCCCCCAAAACCAAAACAACGAAAGCTGCAGAAAAATGCAAATGAGGTTATGACGCCAGAAAGTGGGTGAGGGGGAGTGCTGAAGGGGTTGGGGAGGAGTTAGGGGACAGGAAGACTCTTCGGTCCTGACTGCTACGAGGGCTTCATGGCTGCAGACCTAGGGCAGACTTTTCTAGCAGGAAACAAGTGCTCATAAAACCCTGCTAGGTTCTGCAAAGATTCAAAAGAAGACAAAAAATTTAAAAAGATGGAGGGCTGGGGACACAGCTCAGGAATGAGGGCTGCATTTGCCTGTATGGGACTCAGGTTCGAACCCTCAGGCACTGCCGGGGTGGCACTGGTGGTCCCCACACTGGGGTGCCCGAGCAACCTTTCACCCCCAGATCCTAGTCCAGCCCAGTTGGCTGAGTATTACCAGGAAGCACCCCTAGGTTCCCCGAGCACTACTTGAGAGTCCATTCTTGAGGAAAGACTAAATGGGTATGAGGAAACAAGTCTCGTGGGGCTACGGTCCCAAGGCCCTTCACAGGGTCCCGCAGAGCTGCCCAGCACCCTTAATCCCCCACCCCTACTCCTGCCACCCCCACTCTGTCCTCTTTGGTCCAGCCAGACCCTCCATTTTCCTTCTTCCAACCTGTTAACTCGTCCCATCCTGGCCGGTCGATGCGCTTCTCGCCCCATTTTGCAGATGAGAACACCAAGGCACTGAGTGACTGAACTGGACAGTGTCTCAGAGGGGGCCGTAGCTGGCCTGGCTCCTGCCCGCTGCACCAGCTGAGCCTTTCTCTACCCATGACTCCTGCTCCCTCTGCAGCTCGCAGCCCCTTAGGGACCCGCCCACCCCTCAGGTCAGATATGGTCCCTGTTGGGAGCTCCAGCCGCACCTTCCGCTGCCCCGTGCCGGCACGCAGCCCCCGGCTGCCATTCGTGTTCGGTCGTTTGCCTTCTCTGCTTGAAGTGCCCTCGGAACAGCAGGAGAAGATGCAGCCAGCTTGTTTGTTAATGTGCCATTAACAAAGCACACTCCCAAACTCACTGTGTGTGTATGTGTGTGTGTGTGTGTGTGTGTGTGTGTGTGTATGTGTGTGTGTGTGTGTGTGTGTGTGGGCATGTTTGGATATACATAGCTAGATTGATAAAGTGAATGGCTGGGGACAATATGGTGGGTCTGTGTATTATTAGATGGGTAGGCTAGTGAATGGGCGGGTTTTTGGATGGAAGGATGAATGGATGGATGGATGAACAGATGGATTGGGTAGATGGGTAGGTAGATGGATGGATTATCAATGAGTGGATGGATGGATGGGTGGATGGATGGGTGGATGGATGGATAGGTGGGTGGATGGATGGATGGGTGGATGGATGGGTGGGTGGATGGGTGGGTGGATGGGTGGGTGGATGGGTGGGTGGATGGGTGGATGGGTGGATGTGTGGATGGGTGGATGGATGGGTGGATGGATGGGTGGATGGATGGGTGGGTGGATGTGTGGATGGATGGATGGATGGATGGATGGATGGATGGATGGATGGATGGATGGATGGATGGATGGATGGATGGGTTGGTGGATGGATGGGTGGATGGATGGATGGATGGATGGATGGATGGATGGATGGGTTGGTGGATGGATGGGTGGATGGTGTTATAGATGGCTGGATGAACAGTTGAGCCGGTTGTACTAACTCTCACTACTACGGTTCACAGCGGTGAGAACGTGTATCCCGCTCCACTCAGCTCAAACATCTCGTATTTGGGAGGTGTCCAAACACCACTGTCACAAAGACAGAAATCTGAAAGGCAAAGTAGTACCGGCTCCTCTGGGCTAGAAAGACTATTTGGGAAGCCTCAAAGAAGTCTGGCAACCAAACTAATAATAAACATGGCTGAACACTGCCAAGCGGTTGCCGGGAGCCAGGCAGTGTGCTTAGCGATGCCATTTGTCCATGATAAATGTGCCGAATGCCAGCCGTGTGCCAAAAGCCGTCCTAGGCCCTGGGGATACGGAGTGAGCGAAGTAGACCCAGATTCTCGTGCTTGCGGGGCTGTGGTCGGGGAGTGACCGAGTCCCACTCAGCATTCAGAGTCCGGGGAGGAGGATGCTCGTGAGAACAGAGCAGAAGCCGAGTGCAGTAACACCCCAAGATTGACGGCAGGAGGGGGGTGGATACGCTGAGTGTGCCACAGCAGCTGACACGGGGTCGGCCATTCCCGTGGGCAGACACTGCCCTGCTTCTTCCTCCCCTCTGACATCTGCCTCGCTAGGCAAAAGATAGAGTGTGCATGTGCACATGTGTGTGTGCATGCATGTGTGCGCATGCATATACTTTCACATGTGCACGTGTGTGCATGTATGTGGACATGCAGGTGTATGTGTGTGGTTGTGTGCACATGTGTGTGCATGTAAGTGCATTGTGCATGTGTATGCATATGTACATGTATGTGTGTGTGGTTGTATGTGTGTGCATGTGCAGATTCACAGATAAAACTCCTAATAGAAAATTGATCATTTTATTTACTTATTGGAGTGGGGGGTTGGACCACCATATCCCAGTGGTCCTCGGGACATTCCTGGCTCTGCGCTCAGGAATCTCTCCTGGCGATTCTCAGGGAACTCTACGTGATGCCGGAATTGAACCAGCTCAGTCACACGCAAGGCACAAGCCCTACCTCCGTGCGTTCTCTCTGGCCCTGATTGGTTGTTTTCATGTCTATGGTTTAGTGGCATTGAAGGTGCTCCCAGGGTTGTTCCCCAGCAATTGATCGTTCTGAGAAGAAACCCCCGGGAGACATCTTGGGCAGCTTGCTCACCCCTCCTCCGGGAACCCAGTTCTGTTCTCTGTGTCTGGATCGACCCATTCTGGACAAAGGATCAGAAATCTTACGGCATTACCTCTGTTCGCGTCTTCTTTCACTTGGGTCAGTGGTTTGGATCCACCTGTCTGAAGCTGCCACTTTACTCCTTTTGCTGGCTGAGTAATATTCCACTGTGGGACTTGAGTGCCCCTGGCTTATCAGTCACCCGTGGATGGACACTTGGATCCCCACTTGTTGGAACGTTCATGTTCCAAGCAGCATTATCCACATCTGTTGCTCTGCAGTTTTTCTGAGTAAATACCTTGGGACTGGTCAGGTCACTGACTTCTCGTACAACGGTCCAATATTTTCCACAGATATTCCGCCGCTTTTTCTTTTCTGTGGGGAGGGGGATTGGGGGGGCCACTCCCAGCAATGCTTACTCCTGGCTTACTCCTGGCTCTGTGCCCAGGGATCACTCCTGACAGTGTTTGGCGGGGCGGGGTGGGGACCCTAAGGGATGCCGGGAATCGACCCTAGGCCAGCTGCATGCAAGCAAGCACCTTACCCCCTGGACTGTCTCTCTGGCCTTCTCTGCCACTTACTCATTCCAACAATTTTTATCTTAGACTCCAGGGTTCTGGTTTGTTGTTTTTGTTGTTTAGGGAGCTACTCCCAGCTCCGTGCTCTGGGGTTGCTCCTGTCAGTGCTCAGGGCACAGTACTCAGTGCTCAGTACCGCAGATCAAACCCAGGGCTCTCACCTGCCGAGCATGCGCTCTAGCCCTCCAAGCCACCTCCCCAACAGCGACCGCTCTTACCTCTGTTTTCCAGAGGCAGGAACTAGCACAGAGAGGCCTAGGAAGTCGTCCAAGGCCACACAGTGTGGAACTGGCCAAGCAGGCCTTTGAACTCCGGCGAGCAGTGCCAGCACTCAGGGGTGACTGGGTCCAGCCCGGTTTGTTGGGGGAAATCCCTGCAGCCCCCTCCCCCGCATCCATCCGTTGCTCTCTCACTTCCTCCTCCTCCTCCTCCTCCTCCTCCTCCTCCTCCTCCTCCTCCTCCTCCCCTTCCCCCCTCCGGGCGGGCGCGGCTGCAGCCCGGGGCTGGGGGGACCCGCCACCACCGAGGTGCGGGCGACAGTTATTAATCCCGCGCTGGCAGCCGCCCAGCTCCCTGTTCCCGGTGCTGATGATTTTGTTCGGCGAGATTAATGTGCCGGGGTCAGCGCGCGTTCCCGGCTGTGGCACGCACGCCACGGCGTCGCCCAAGATAAATGGCAGGCGGGGAGCAGGGCCACCGCCTCCTCGCGCCTGTCTGAGTGCTCGGCCGAGCCTCATCAATCCTTGTCGGGGCAGAAGAAAAGCCGGGGTCTTCCTCTGCAGCTGGGCCGGGGGCTGGGGGGGGCGAGCACATCTGTCAGGGACCCCCCAGGGCGCACAGTGCAGATGCCGGTGCCCCCCCCACCCCCCACCCCTCCACCACCGCCGCCGCCCACTGAGCTTTCCAGGATCTCGGCACTCGGCCCAAAGGGCCTGGGGGTGCATCTGACACTGCCCCACGCCCGGGGCTCTGCCGGGCAGCCCTGGACACCTGGACCCCTGGGGCGGCCCCAAGGGGTCCAAGGCGGACTGGCCACGTCTCCAAGTTGCGGGGTGCCATGGACAAGGCTCTGAGGTTGAGCCTGAGTGCTGCCCCCCCCCCGCCTCCCCCCTGCCACAGCACTTCCCGGCCTGGGCTTCTCCGGTGGCCACGGGGGAGTGTGGGAGTGACCCTCGGATGTGGCCCTCATGCCCCAAATTAAAGTATGAGCCAGGCCGGACTCCTGCAGGGAGACCCTAGGGAGGGACCCAGGGCAGGGAGGAGGGGGGCAGAGTGACCATAGGGGTTTCTGTTTGTCACGCGGCCTCCTCCCCCTCGGGGAAGGAAGTCAGGGCCTCACGCCGCCAGCCAGCCCTCTGCTGTCCAGGGGCCAGCGCCATGGCCTTAGGGGCCCCCGGGACGCTCCCGACACTGGCTTCCGTGTGCTGACCTGGATGACCCCCTCCTCACCCCTGCAAAATCCCTTCCTCCCGCATGACCCCACTTAGGCACAGTGTCTCCTGCTAGATGCCGTCTTGGGGAGTCAGGGGGACTTGGGGGGTGCGCAGTGCACGGTCGCAAAGGGGTGGGGGGTTTGATGGCGCGTCTCATAATATGCTCTCTGTGCCCATGGCCTCGCTGGGTTTCCTGCTTGGGAATGGAAAAGGGCGTTGGAAAGCGGAGGAGAATGAAGTACCTGACTGCCTTTAGCAGCTGAATTTGCTATTTTGGCGGGGTGGGGGTGGGGGGGCACACCCGGCTGGGCGAGGGTCTGTAAATTCCCACCCCTGCAGTGCTCAGGGGACCGTGTGTGGTGCTGGGGATTGAACCTGGCCTGGCCACGTGCCAGGCAGACACCGTGGCTGATTCTCTCTCTCTCTCTCTCTCTCTCTCTCTCTCTCTCTCTGGCCCCAACAGCTGAAGTTTGTGGAAAGTGGATTATTGAGGCTTTTTATTTCTGGTGGGTGGGGGCATATGCAGTGATGCTGGGGGCTACTCCCAGCGCTGTGCTCAGGGGACCCCGTGGTGCTGAGGCCTCCTGCCGGCAGAGTATACCATCAGCCCATTGAACCATCTCTCTGGCCCCATTAAAGACTTTTGTTAGAGGGCCAAAGTTAGATAGCACAGTGGGTAGGGCACTTGTCTTGCATGCAGCCAAACTGGGTTTGATCTCCAGTACCTATGAAGGTCCCCTAAGTCCACCAGAAATAAGTCCTGAACACCACCAGGTATGTTTTCCCCCAAAAAAATGACTGTTTAAAAGAAGTCTTCTGGACTGGAGCAATAGTACAGCAGGTAGGGCATTTGCCTTGCATGCGGCCGACCCGGGTTCAATCCCTGGTATCCCATATGGTCCTTCAAGCGCTGACAGGAATAATTTCTGAGTGCAGAGCCAGGAGCAAGCCCTGAGCATCGCTGGGTGTGACCCCCCCCAAGATAGATAGATAAATAAATAAATAAATAAATAAAGTCTTCTAGGGACACGGGGGTCACCTGTGAGTTATTTCTCCTTCCTGATGGTCAATTCTGTTTTTGTGGGCTGAAAGGAGTTTAAGTCTTAGAATTTTCTCTTTTCGGGCTGGAGCTATAGTACAGCGGGTAGGGTGTTTGCCTTGCATGCGACCAACCCGGGTTCGATTCCCAGCATCCCATATGGTCCCCCTGAGCACTGCCAGGGGTAATTCCTGAGTTCAGAGCCAGGAGTAACCCCTGTGCATCGCCGGATGTGACCCAAAGAGCAAAAAAAAAGAAAAAATAGAATTCTCTCTTTTCTTTTTGCCATGCACCTATATTTGGTCCTCTTTTTTTTTTTTTAGATGATGTTTTTGCTCTGGACTCCATTTTCCATCGGCAATATCCATATAGCATTGTTGATCCTGCGTCACATGGATTTCTTTCTTGTTTGTTTTTTTGTTTGTTCAGTTTTGGGGCCATATCTGGTGGTGCTCAGGGATCACTCCTGGCTCTTTGCTCAGGACTCACTTCTGACATGCTCTGGGGACCATACGGGGTGCCAGGGATTGAACCTGGTCTGCCTCCTGCAGAGAAAACGCCCTACCCGCTGTACTATCACTCCAGCCCTTGATTGTTCTCTATGATGTGCCGTATTCCATTTCATTTTATTGGTTTCTTTGTTCGGGGTCCACATTCTCTGCAGTCACTCCCGAGAGCTGCTTGGGGAGCAGGTAGTATTTGAAAATCAACCCCGGGTCCCAGCCCCTTGAAGGATCCCCTTGACTCCATCTGTTTTTTTTTTTTTTTTTTTTTGGTGGCGGAGGTCACACCCAGCGATGCACAGGGGTTCCTCCTGGCTCTGCACTCAGGAATTACCCTTGGTGATGCTCAGGGGACCCTATGGGATGCTGGGAATCGAACCTGGGTCGGCCGCGTGCAAGGCAAACACCCTCCCCGCTGTGCTGTCGCTCCAGCCCCAACTCATTCTGTTTTGTTATTTTCCAGTTTTTTCTGAGTCAGTTCAGTGTTCGCTTCTAGATAGCATGACTGGTTTTATTTTGTGAGTCAGTCTTGCTGAATTTATCAAAAAGAAACTGATTCTTGGCCTTTTATGGCATGTTTTCGATTGTTTCGTTACTGTGTTTTGTTTAGTTATACAGTGTATTTTGTATTATTTCCTCAGATCATTTAAAAAGTTTGTATTTTTGTTCTCTAGGTCACCTTTGTGGGCTGTAGAGAGCTCAGGGAGTAGGATGCTTGCCTGAATGCTGCTGACCTAAGTTCAAGTCTCTGCACCCCGTAGGGCCCCCCAAGCACTGCTGCCAGGGGTGATCCCTGAGTGCAGAGCCAGGAGTGACCCCCTGAATACCTCTGATTGTGGCCCAAAAAAGGGAAAATTTTTTTAAAAAGGATTACCTTATACATAGCACTGCGTGTAGAGCATTTGCCTTGCATGCGGCCAACCTGGGTTCAATTCCTCCGTCCCTCTCGGAGAGCCTGGCAAGCTACCGAGAGTATCCCGCCCGCACGGCAGAGCCTGGCAAGCTCCCCATGGCGTATTGGATATGCCAAAAACAGTAACAACAAGTTTCACAATGGAGACGATACTGGTGCCCACTCGAGCAAATCGATGAGCAACGGGACGACAGTGCTAGGACAGTGTGACAGACTCCCATCCTGTAGTTCTCAGATTCTACCCGCCCAACCCTTTACTTATTTATTTTTAAATGTATTTACTCATTTTTTTTTTTGTTTTGGGAGGCACTCCCTGTGATGCTCAGGGGTTACTCCTGGTTCCCTGCCCAGGAATTACTCCTGGCAGTGCCAGGGATCGAACCCGGGTTGCCTGCATGCAGGGCAAGTCCCCTTCGCACTGTCCTATCACTCCAGCCCCCGCCCGTCCCTTTAAAGGGGAGCCAGTATCCTGCTGTGTCTGTTCACACAGCCCCTCTCGGCACCACCTGGGTCGCCAGCTCTTTGACCTACGGAATGATCACGAGGAGGGGCCCGAGAGAGGATAAATATAACAGGGAAAGCACCTGCCTTGCACGCGACAGACCTGGGCTTGATCCTTGGCACCCCGTATGGTCCCCTGAATCTGCCAGGAGCCACCCCTGAGTGCAGAGCCAGGAGTAAGCCCTGAGCAGCACTAGGTGTGGCTCAAAATCAAAGGAAGGAAGGAAGGGAGGGAAGGAGGGAGGGAGGGAGGGAGGGAGGGAGGGAGAAGGGAAGGAAGGAAGGAAGGAAGGAAGGAAGGAAGGAAGGAAAGAAGGAAGGAAGGAAGGAAGGAAGGAAGGAGGGAGGGAAGGAAGGAAGGAAGGAGGGAAGGAGGGAGGGAGAAGGGAAGGAAGGAAGGAAGGAAGGAAGGAAGGAAGGAGGGAAGGAAGGAGGGAAGGAAGAAAGGAGGGAGGGAAGGAAGGAAGGAAGGGGGGAAGGAAGGAAGGAGGGAAGGAAGGAAGGAAGGAAGGAAGGAAGGAAGGAAGGAAGGAAGGAAGGAAGGAAGGAAGGAAGGAGGGAGGGAGGGAGGGAAGGAGGGAGGGAAGGAAGGAAGAAGGAAGGAGGGAGGGAAGGAAGGAAGGAGGGAAGGAAGGAGGGATGGGTTCACTCAATTGATTGAGCAGCGTCTCAAGTGACGAGATCGTAGCTACCCACAGCGTTGGCAAAGTACCTTCCCAGCCGCCCCTGGGATTCCTTCATTGTTCTGGTTGGGGGGTCACGCCCCGCAGAGCTCGAGGCCTCACCTGGCCGTACTGGGGGGCCCCATGCAGCGCCCGGGATGGAGCCGGCCCCCCTAAGGATGTTGCCACACGCCAGGGGCAAGGACCGTCACCTCTGTACTAACTAGCTCTCCAGTTCCTGAGTGTTGGTTCGGGCTACATAAAAGTGACCACCACGGACCCGGAGAATAACCCAGTGGGCCAAGCATCTGGGAGATCCGGGCTCAGTCCCCAGCACTGCAGAGGGTCCCCTGAGTCCTGCCATGAGTGAGCACTGAGCACAGAGCTGAGAGTCAGCTCAGAGCACCACCGGGTGTGCCGCTGCCGCCACAAAAATACAAAAACAAACAAAGTACCTACCACAAGCCCCTGTCACACACAACGGCAACATTGGGAGGCTAATAATGCCCCAGTCGGGGAAGTGACATTTTCACCATAAACAAATGTTTTTTTTGTTTTTGTTTTTGTTTTTTTTTGCTTTTTGGGTCACACCCGGAGATGCTCAGGGGTTACTCCTGGTTCTACACTCAGGAATCACTCCTGGCGGTGCTCAGGGGACCATATGGGATGCTGGGATTCGAACCCGGGTCAGCCGCATGCAAGGCAAATGCCCTACCCGCTGTGCTATCGGTCCAGCCCCCTTTTTTTTTTTTTTTGCTTTTTGGGTCACACCTGGCGATCCACAGGGGGTTACTCCTACCTTTGCACTCAGGAATGACTCCTGACGGTGCTCAGGGCACCCTATGGGACGCTGGGAATCGAACCCGGGTGGGCCGTGTGCAAGGCAACCACCCTCCCCGCTGTGCTATCACTCCAGCCCCAAACAAATGGTTCTTGAATACTCAAAAGCCATCTGATGTTTCTTGGGTCTCTTCATAGAAACTCCATGATTCGACTTCCCACAGGACCTTTTCATTCACGGCACATGGCTCTTTGGACAGGCATCTGGGCCCTGCCCGTGAGGTGTCCTGCGCCGGGCACTGGTGCCTCTCCCTCGGTGGTCACTTCCCAGAACAGGTTCTCGTCACAGCCCTGTGCCCCAGACTTGGTGCCCACGCGGGGAGCTGGCAGGTGGCTCCGTAGACTGGAGCCAGTGGGCTGACTCAAACATCAAGATGCTTTAGGGCCACACCTGGCGATGCTCAGGGGTTCTGATGTCGGTGGGTCCCACGGGTGACTTACGTGAAGCGGGGAGGAGAAAGACAGTCACTTTCTCCCCAGCCACCTCTACCACCCGGGACCCAGAGTTACTGGGTTCTTGTCTTTGCTCGCGGAAAAGAATTTCAGGAGTAGACAAGCAGTGAAGTAACAGATTTTATTTAGAGGCTTCTGAGGGAAGGAGGAAGGGGTAAGTGGGAGAGAGAATAGTAAGAATAACGCGCTCAAGAGAGAACGCGGGCTTCTCCAAGGGTGGAGGAAGCTCTACACACATCCTAGCACTGGACACGAAAGTATGAGAGTCCACATCTCAAGGGGGGAGATGCGGGCGACACATGTGCTCGGGCACCACATGTGCTCGGCCACGTGGGCACAAGCAGCACATGGGCTCAGGCAGCATATGCGCGCACTTCCTTTGTTCAAGGTGGCCTTTATAGGGTTTCTTCAACCTGCCCCCACGTGGGGCTTCTTCCCAGGTAAAAGTCCGTTACTAAGGAGGTTACCAGGGAGGTTGGGAGTGGTGATGGTCTTCTTTAGAAGGTCTTATCAGGTCTGTTTTCTGTATCCACAGAGTGGGTCAGTCTCAGGATTCTCCTTCCCAGTGACTTTGTTAATCTGTTTCATTGCCAAGGGCCTTTCTCTATCTACCTGCCTACATCAGTTCCTCCTGGCTCTGCACTCAGGAATTACTCTGGCGGTGCTCGGGGGACCCTATGGGATGCCGGGGATCGAACCTTGGGTCGGCTGCGTGCAAGGCCAACGCCCTCCCCGCTGTGCTATTGCTCCAGCCCCAAACTCAAGATGCTTATGCTGAGGTGGGACCTGTGCTGCACCCACTGTCTCTGTCCCGGGTGACGGTCCCTGCTTCGTAGATGAGGGACCCGAGGCTCAGCAAGGCGTGTTCACTTACCCAGGGCCACACAGCAAGTCGCCAGCAGAGCGTGGGCAGGAGGCAGGTCCCCCAGACTTGGAGGGGTGCCCCGAGGAACCTCGAGGATGATAATAGAATAAATACCCGCGGACAGCATAGAACAGGAGTAGTAACAAGGGTGTTGTTTGGAGATGTCGATAGGATTTGTAAAATACCTTCACAGCAACACCTGGCACGCTGGTGGTGTTTGGGACATTCACTGGCCTGCGTGCATCAGAGGTGCTCCCCACCCCAGCCTATGAGGTGCTCTTCATCATCCCCCAAATGCAAGGGCGGAAACTGAGGCACAGAGGGCGAGGGGCGGGGTCAGCTCTTAAGCGGCAGGGCTGGGATTTAAACCGGCCGTCTGGTCCAGGCTCCCCGCACCCTAACTGTGACACAGCCCCTGTGGCCCACCTGGGTCCTCCCCTCCCCCCAACACACCCCGTTCCCCCTCTGTCTCAGCCTCCCCCCCTGCACATCATTCTGTTCTTGTTTTGTTCTGTAGGTTTCCTCCCCTCTGTTCCCGGGGAGACTCTAAAGGTTCCATTCTGCCGCCAGGGGACATGGGAGGGACAGGGCGGTGACACCTGGGATTTCCCTAACCCCAGCCTCTGCCCTTTGGGGGCTGGGAGGGGGGGTGCCCGGCGCTTTATTTATTTATTTATTTATTTCCCAGCCCTGCGGGGCTCCCCTCCCCCCCCAGCTGTTGCCCCCCGCGGGAGAGGAAGCAGGGCGGCAGACAATAGGGGCCAGGGCCCCGCCACATGGCCCCCGCAGTTTAATTTCCTTTAATTCATTTTCTATTGAACCAAATGATACTGTTTGTTTTTAATGGCCCGCGCTCAGCGCGGGGGAGGGGCGGCGGCCCCTCCTGGGGAATCAGGCCCCAGCTGCGCGCCCCTCCCGCCCCTCCCCGCCCCTCCCCTCCCCTCCCCTCCCCTGCAAAGCGCCTGTCTGAGGGAGCGCGCCCGCCCCCAGGGACTGACCCAGGGCTGTCCCGGCACGCGCCCCCCGCCCCCAGCCCTCGGGACCCAGCCGCCACCCGCCCTCCGGGTGCCCCAGGCCAGAGCAGAGCCCCTCCGTGGATGGGAGGCCGAGGGTGGGGGTGGGCGGGGGCGGGGGGTTACTGACCTGCTGCCAGAATCCTTTTCCCCCCTGGCTGGGCAGCCACTGGCGCGTGAGGCCAGGGGTCTGGGGACCCCCAGCACCTCCGGAAACGGCCCCTAGGTGGTACCCGCTCCTCGCAAGTGCAGGTACTGCTCCTATAGGTGCAGGGGCCACCCCTTGCAGATTAGGGGGCGGCGCCACCCCCAGAGTAAGGGACCGTCCCTTGCAGGTTAGGGACTGCCCTTTGGTTTGGGGTTTGGGTTTGTTTTTTTAGCTTTTTGGGGTCATATCCGGAGATGCTCAGGGGTTCCTCCTGGCTCTGCACTCAGGAATCACTCCTGGCGGTGCTCGGGGGAGCATAGGGGATGGTGGATGCTGAGGATCGAACCCGGGTAGGCCATGTGCAAGGCAAGCGCCCTCCAGGAGGGACCATCGCTCTGGCCCCAGACGCCCCGCCCCTGTGAGTGAGGCCTGCCCCCTGCAGGGACGGTATCACCCCCTGCAGTGCAGGTGCCCCCCCCCTTGTGGGTACAGATGCCGCCCGCCGTCCTTGGGGGTCCCTGCCAGCGCCCTTGGCAGTGGCGCAGGATCTGACCTGCCTGTGACTGGGGCCAGACCCGACCTGCTGTGTAGAGAGCTCTCTGCAGGGGGTGATACCGTCCTTTGGCACAGAGCAGCTGACCCCAGCCCAGGGGGACCGTCCAGGGCCGAGTCTCCTCCCAGCTGCTCCTTCTGTGCAGTTCCCCGCCGGCTCCGAGCCGGGCCTAGATCTTTCAAGGCTTGTGGTGGGCCCGGGGCAGTCACCCCGGGGTGTCTCTGGGGGGGGCAGAGAAGGCGCCCCAAGCAGCACCCTGCAAAGTGCAGGAGTCAGCCAGACCGTGGCAAGCCTGCGGAGGGGCTTGGGGTGCAGGTTCCCGCTCTTGGTCGCTGGGCAGGGCGATGCCAGCCATCTCGTTCCCCGGGCACACCCGGGACAGGACGGTGTCCCCGAAGGGAGCGAAGGGACACCCACCCTGCACTCCCCCCCCAGGGCACCCTCGCTGTGCTCCTCCCCCCTGAGCCCAGCCTCCCCACGCTCCCCACCAGGTCACCCTCCCCTCGCCCGCTCCCCCTCCCCCCACCCCCCCGCTTCCCCCCCCCCCCCCCCCCCCCCCCGCCCCAGGCCAGGTTCTGGTAGGCAGCGGCTGCCCCTACTGGGTGCAGCGGGGATTAATTAGCCGGCTAAGTGGTGATTAGTTTGCTCTTCTCCAGCTAAATGATTAGGGAGGAGGCCCAGCTCCCTGAGGCAGACTCGGAGGCGTCCGGTCCTTCCTCCCTCATCGTGAGGGGGGGGGGGGGGCCGTGGGGGGGCTTCCTGTGGAGAGGGACCGGGCCTGTGCTCAGGTCCCTCAGCTGTGCCTCCTTGGCCCGGGGCCAGGACAGGTTGCCGCTGAGGTGGGACCCAAGGGTCCCCCACCCATGGCATTTCCCAGCACGCGGCTGGGCCAGACAGGTTGCAGGGTCCGCTGACGTGAGCCAGGGTGCAGCGGGCTGCGGGAGCCCAGTCTCGGCCGTTCCTGTCAGCATCACCCTCCCGCTAGTTCAGTGTGCCTCAGTTTCCCCATCTGTAAGAGAAGGGGGCTGAGGCTGCTCTACCTCTCGGGATTTTTGTTTTGTTTTGTTTTACGTTTGGGGCCACACCTGACGATGCTCAGGGGTTTTGTCTGGCTCTGCATTCTGGAATCACTCCTCGTGGTGCTCGGGAACCCTATGGGATGCCTGGATCGAACCCGGGTCAACAAGGCCAGGGCCCTCCTGCTGTACTACCGCTCCGGCTCCATCAGAGTCTGGGGTTGAGGGCACCCAGAGAGCTTCCTGCAGCTGCTCCGAGAGTGTTTTCCCAGCGCCCGCCCTTCCAGCCCAGGGCTCTGCAAACTCTACTTCGGGCTCCCGGGTGCCCCCGGCGAGCTACGGGCAGGGCGCCTGGGTTAGTCCCCTCCCCGGGAGACTCAGCTGGGCAGGAGCTGGTCGATCCCGGGCCCCGCCTCCAGGGGGAGCCAGTGAGGAGCAAATGAGGTCGAAAAGCAAAGAGCGGCCCTCGAGGCAGACCCCCACTGCCGGGATCTGCGCTAAGACCGTTCTTACCCTCACTCAGGCTACACGGGAAGAGACCAGACACACACATGCACATACACACGTGCATACACATGCGTGCACGTGTACTCATGCACGCACACATACATGCACACATGGGCTCATATGCCCACATGCACGCACATGCACACACATACACACAAACATGAACACACGCTCATGCGCACATACACACATGCACACACATGCACATGTACACGTGGACTCATGTGTGCACATATGTGTGCGCATGCACACATATACATACATACACACATGCACACACAGAGAAGAGGACCCACAATGAGCCCTGGAGCACTGGCATGTGGGGCCCGCTGCATCCCTGTCCAGGCGGGCACGAAGTAGCTGTGGCAAATCTGCAGCAGGGAGGACGTGTGCCCTTGTCCCCTGGTGTCTCGGAGAGGCCCGAGCAGGGGTTCCCGGGGACGTCTCTGTTGGGAAGCAGGGGGGACAGTCACCAGCCCCAGGCGTCCACACACAGGCCCAGCCTCACCGTGCAGAGGCCAGAGAGCATGGCCCAGGGCGGAGGGTCCCACCCAGGGCTGGCCCCTTCCAGCTCACACCCCACCCCCGAGCCACACCCTCGGCTCCCGCCTAGGTTGAAGCTTCTCTGCCCCCCACCCCCACCCCCCACTGCCTTGCTCTGTCCCCTCCGGGCCCCGGACAGCACCACTGGCCATCAGTCTTCCCTGACCTGCGGTTTCTGTCTGAGAAGCCAAGTGCCGCCTACCCCCCAGCTTCTGTTCCAGTTTTACGGGGCCACATCTGGAATGCGGGGGAGGGCGGGGACCCCACCGGACTGGGGAGTTCCCGTGCCACCAGTTGGGGCTCAGGGGGCTGTGCGGTGCCCGGGACACAGCGCTGGGCCTCACAGGTGCCCACGGGTGGGATGGAGAAGGTCCCTGGCAGGGCTGGGAGGGGGCTGGGGGGGCGGAACAGAGGCAGTGTCCATGAGGATGCATGTGCGGTCACTAGAGCACCTACTGGCCTTGCAGCCGATGGCGGGGCCCATCCCGAGGCCCCTCCAGTGCGCGTGGGCACTTGGGTGACGTAGGAGACTTTTCTGAGCCTGGTTTCCTGGTCTAGAGCAGAATTGGGGTGGCAGCAGGGGTGACAATCTGCCCCGGGGAGTAGTAAACTAGAGCATCATGGGAATGAGCCCTTCCAGTCTTTCAGCTCCTTACGTGGCAGCCAAGATTTATGACATGGTAAGGAAAAAAAAAAGCAGAAAAGTAGAGGAAAGCGGGCCAGAGAGGTATAACACTTCCACCCCACCCCTGCCACTCCCTGGGTCTAAATGATGCTGATGTTGTCATGGCAACAGTGCACGAGACAGTCCCCTTGCATACATGCATGCCAGGGGCTCTCCTGGTCTGCGTGCGACCGACCAGCCAACCAGTCAATCACCTTTTTTTTTTTCAGTTTTTATTGAATATAAAACTTACTTAGAATGACGTGAGGGGAGAGGAAGGGAGAAAATACATGTTCAAGGGAGAAGAAAGTGGAAAAAGCCAAGAAACACGGAGATAAGCTAGTGAGATATGTGTTCAAAGGAAGAACACAGGCTTGACCACGAGCAAGCCCCATGCATTATTTTATTCACCCATTATCCATCCACTCACTCACCTCTCCTCACATTCACCATTTAACACCCATTCATCTCTCCAGCCACTCATTCATCCATCCACCCACCAACCCATCCATCCGTCCATCCATCCATTCATCCATTCATCCATCATTGAACACACCCACCCACCAGCCATCCAGTCATCCGTCCGTCCATCCATCCATCCATCCATCCATCCATCCATCCATCCATTCATCATTGAACACACCCACCCACCATCCAGCCATCCGTCCATTCCACCTGTCCACTCAGTCATGCATCCATCCGGTCTTCCATCCGTTCACCCACCCGTTCGTTCAACTCCTATTTTTCTACCTCCTCTGCCGTGCCCCGCACTGGGTCCTCAGAACACAGCCAGGAGTAAGACGGGGTCTGCTTTCAAAACACTTTTGTAAACAGGGAAATCAGTTGGGGAGTGAGCACTGTGCTGAAAGCTGCCCTTTTCACAGAGGGTGGCCGGAGAAGGCCTTGCGGAGAAGGTGCCATTCATGCAGACTTTTCGGAGGCCAGGGAGGAATATCTGGGGAGGAGTGTTCCAGGCAAGAGAAAGAGAATGTGCCAAGCCTGTGCTTGGCAAGGTCAAGGGGCATCGAGTCAGCATGGAGCGTCATGGGTCTGTGCCTGTATTGAAGAGGTAGGGGTGTGTGTGTGTGTGTGTGTGTGTGTGTCTGCACAGGCACACACACGCCCTGAGGAACCCTCTTCTGGTGCCATGTTTTTTTAAACTTAATTTTACAAGATTGTTCACAGTAATTTATTACATCCCATATTCCACCATGACACCTTCCCACCACCATTATTTAGAATCTTCCCAACCACTACCCAAGCCTGCCCCAATAGCAGGCCCTAGATAATTTATTTTGTATGGCTTGTTATGAGGGCTGGAGTGATAGCACAGTGGTAGGGCATTCGCCTTTCACGTGGCTGACTCGTGTTCGATTCCTCTGCCCCTCTCGGAGAGCCCGGCAAGCTCCCGAGAGTATCGCGCCCGCACAGCAGAGCCTGGCAAGCTCCCTGTGGCATATTGGATATGCCAAAAACAGTAAAAAATAAGTCTCACAATGAGAGACGTTAGTGGTGCCCGTGCGAACAAATCGATGAGCAATGGGACGACAGTGGCTTGTTATGAATCATTCTCTAAAAGTGATCAAAACAGGTTTCCTTAGAAGAAAGCGTGTGAGGATTGTTGTATCTTACCCAGGAGCCAGTAAGCCCTTGTGTGAAAGCTTGCTAACATGTTGTTAGAGGTTAAGCCTCATGTGCTGATTATTTTTTTAAATTGAGTTTGGCTGCCTTCTACCTGACATCCTACCCAACGTGTGCTACTCCTGGTACATCAGTGGTGTAGAGTGTGAGATGTCACGCAGCCACAAATGTAGCCACATGCTCGACTCCTGGTGCCGTCTTGAAATGCCATTGCTGAGTGTTCAGACAAGAGGCCTTTTCCATTTCCTGCCCGAATCCCAGTGGTGGACTCGAGACCACGAGGGAAGAAGGTGCTGTCTGTCCCTCTGCCCTCTGCCTCCTCTGCAGCCCGGCCACCACCGCAGCCCTGGGCTCTAGAGGGCGGCCAGATGCGTCCAGTTGTGACCTTGCACGTCTGTGCTGACACGGAGACCGAGAAGCACATCGTCCCCCTGGGACTGGGCCAAAGGGAAGAGGCTGCCTTTCTGCAGCTGCCAGCGTCCCCGGCCACCAGGGGCTTAATCATCAACACCTTATAATTAGGCGTCTCCTGGGTGCCGGGACAGGGCCCTGTTTGCAAGGCTGCGCCCGATGTGCATGTTGCCGGGACACGTGACCCGCATCCTTCCTGTTCACGGGGCCGCGGGGCTGACGTCAGGAGAAGCGCGGCCAATGAACGCGGGTGCCGGCTGCTGCTGGCAGGGCAGATCGCGCCTCACACGCAGCCTGGCGTCCCCCGTGGGGCCTCGGCCCAGGTCAGGCTCAGCGGCCCCTGGGGCTCCTGCCCCGGAGAACACTGTCAGCCCTAGGCCTGCCCGCTGGCCTCCAGCTGAACCGGGCCCGCAAACCGGAGCTTGTCAGAAAGTGGGGGGCAAGAGGGAGCAGCTGGGCCGAGATGGGACACACTGAGACTCCCAGCCCACCTGGTGGTCTCAGCTCTGAGGTTTCGGAAGAAGGGAAATGCTTTTCCTGTTCTCTCATCTACAAATTGGGGGGGACAGATTTGTGCCTCGCTGCTAGCCTTGTGCGTCTCCTGCCTCGTGGAGGAGAGAGTCGACTTCAACGTGGGCAAGCCAAGTTTCTGCTTGTGGCTTCTTTTTTAAAAAAAAATAACTTGCGGGGTTGGAGAGATAGCACAGCGGGTAGGGCGTTTGCCTTGCACGCGGCCGACCCGGGTTCAATTCCCAGCATCCCATATGGTCCCCTGAGCACCACCAGGGGTAGTTCCTGAGTGCACAGCCAGGAGTGACCCCTGTGCATCACTGAGTGTGACCCAAAAAACAAAAAATAAATAACTTGCATCAGGTAAAAGGTTGACATGAGAGCAAATACACCCTCCATGAAAGAAGCAGGAGTTCGGGCCTTAGCAACTCGGTGCATGCTAGATTTCAGCCTTCCTCCCAGCCCCTGTGCTCCCGAAGGCTCACCTCTCCCTTTCCCTGCTTCTTCCGTGTCTGCTTGTTATGGTCCCTCCCTCGCCAAGATGCTTACTGAGAGGCAGCTGGCTCAGGAGTAATTCCTGAGTGCAGAGCCGGGAGTAACCCCTGAGCTTCACTGGGTATGACCCAAGAAGCGGGGGGGGGGGGGGGGGGAGGCAGCAGGCTGAAGCATTTGGCATTTGGGCTCTCTTCCCATCCACTCCCGGCTTCCTACCTGGTCCTCATGCTTGTACCCTCTTAGATACACACTGGGGCACTGCTGTGTGAATTCTAGTAGGTCTTTCAGCCATGTAGCAAAGTCAGAATGACTTAAGCTCTAAGTGAGCAGCGGAGGAATTTGGTCGGGAGTAAAGAACATGTACCAGGAGTCTTTTTTTATTTTTTAGTGTTTGGGCCACACCCAGCAATGCTCAGGGGTCCCTCAGGGATCTGTACTCAGGAATCACTCCTGAAGGTGCTTGGGGGAACCATATGGGGTGCCGGGGATCAAGGCACCCAGATTGGCTGTGTGCAAGGCAAACGCCCTCCCCACTGTGCTATCACTCCAGCCCTGATGTACCAGGAGTCTTGAACTTCTCCAAGAGAGGGAGAGAGTCCAACCTTAACACACACACACACACACACACACACACACACACACACACACACACACAATCTTGGTTTGCATCTCGGTACAACTCCGCCCTGGCCCAAATATTTACTAAGCATCAAATATTTATTGAACATCCACTGGATCAAGGGGGAATACTGTATTGAATAAAATGGACAAGGGCCCCGTGTAGGGGGAGGGAGGGTTATCATTAAACCTAAAGTTTCCCATTGCTCCAAGCATAAAGAGCATCAAACAGAATTCCCAGAGGATTCCTTTCGGGAAGCGGGAAGAGCAGTTTCTCGTCCCACGGTGCTGGGGAGACAATCCCAGGGCCTCCCTCCTGCAAGGCAACTGTGAGGACCCCAGAAATGATCCATGAACTGAATCACGGGAAATCAATCCCGCCTTGCAGTGAAGCGGGAAACCGACTCCCTCCCCCGGCTCTGCCCTTGGTGGATGGGCCCTGATGCAGTGCCTGTCTCTGCACCGGCCCTGGCAAATGTCATTTCCCGGCCGCGTGTCCCTGGAGCTGTGCTAGTAAGCCCTGAGTGATGGCAGGCTTGCTGCTTGCAAAAGGGGTGGTTGCCGAGCACCCCGCTTTGCTAGGTGACTGAGCGAAGGGCCCGGGTGACTGTGGGAGGGGGACGGGAGGGCCGCGCACTGTCCGCTGTCATCTGCAAGGCTTTGTCCTTCTCCGAAAGCAGGTGGTGTGGCGGAATACACGGGACCCCCCGGGCTGGGGAAACAGGCCTCCACTGGGCAGCTGGGCTTGTCGCCTCCCTGAGCACCCCAGGGAGAGGGGACCCCCCCCCGGCAGTGCTCTGGAGACCTGGGGCCCCACCCGAGATTCTCTGCCCACGAGGCGAGGCCAATGCAAGAGTCTGAGCGGCGTGACTGTCCCGTGGGCCCCCCGAGAGCCTCTTTTCACACCACACGGGCTCTAGTGCTCAGGAGTTCCTCCTGCCTCCACTCTCAGGCAGGACTCCCGGCGGTGGGTGCTCCGGGGATGCCGAGGGGGGATGCCGGGCCGGCAAGCGCCTGGCCCGCGGTTCTGTTCTGCAAACCGGCCCGTCGTGGGAAGGGGCTTGGGAGCAGAAAGTGTCCTCCGGCCCCGCTGGGCGCCCGACGGGCGTGGCCAGCCGCCGCTGACCGAGGCGCGGGGGCTTCGGGCACAGCTCGGAGGGGCTGGGACCCCCTCCACCGCCTCGGCGACGTCCCCGCGGGGCGGGGGCCGTGGGCTTCGGGGCCCGAGCGCCAGGGCGGGCGGACAGCGGGCGACACGCCACGGGCGACCCCGCGCGCGCGCGGCCCAGGGCCCGGGAACGGCGGGGGGGGCGGCGGGGACGCAAGGCGGCGGGGGGCGCGCGCGGGTGGGGGGGGCGGCGGGGGCGCGCGCGGGCCCGGGCCGGGCGCGGGGCTGTGACCTCATCGGCAGGCGCCGTCCCGCGGGGCCATGAGATCATGAGATGCCGGCGCTCGCCGAGCCGCGGGGACAGCCGGCCGCCCGCCGCGGTGATCTCATCGGGGCCCGTGGGAGGAGGAGGAGGAGGAGGAGCAGGAGGAGGAGGAGGAGGAGGAGGAGGCCCGCCCCGCCGCGGGAGGGGAGGGGGCGCTGGCCGCGGCCGGCCGGTGACGTCACCCGCCGCGCCCGTTGCCAGGCAACGCGCAGCGCCGACCCCAGGCCCCGCCCCACCCGGCCCCGCCGCGGGTTTCCAGCGTCCTGGAATGAGCTCGCTCGGCTCCTTTCTTTCCTTGGTGCTACTGTATCATTTGCATGCTGTGAAAGAGCTCCAGTTATAAAGTAAACAAGCTCGGCGGTCTGCGTGTGTGCATGTACACGCGTATGTGCCTATGGACGTGTCCCCATGTAGAATTCCTAACCCTGGATCCGGATAGAACCAGTGGGAATGGAATGGAATTGGGGCCCTTTAGATTCCCCCACCCCATCACCATCACTACCACCCCCTCCCCACGGTGGTCCCAAGGAAAACAGGTGACGTTGACTCTCATTTTCATCTCGGCCTGGACAGCCCCACCCCCCTGGCTGTGTCTGTTCTCGAGGCGCCCCCGTGCCCCCTGTCCTTGCCGTCCTGGTGCCCCTTAGATCAGGATCTCACGTGGCAGCTTCTCTTCTCTCTCCTGCCCGTGTTCCTTTTCCTCGCCCGTGCCTGCTCCTCCCCGCCCTGTATCCCTCGCTGGCGGCCTTCTGTCTACCCCCAGTCCCCAAGTGATGGAGAAGGTGGACACGGGCTGCCAGTGCCGCTCCCCCCTCCCCAACCAGGCCAGTGTTGCAGCTGTTGTATGCTGAAGGGTGTGTCACCTGGGGGCCCCCACCCACCCACCCACCCGCTCTGTGCAATCTGGGCTCCTAACAGACCCGCCCAGCAACCCAGGAGAACCAGGCGAGCCCTTTCCAGCCCCTTGCACCTGCCCAGCCCTCCCCACCCGGAGCAGGAAGTGTGTGGCCCAGTCGCCCGGGGCAACCGGGCACTAACAGTCCAGGGGAAGCAAAGCAAATGAGGACAAACCACCCTGGAGGCTGAGGAGTCTGCGCCTCCAAAGGGACGCCCCCAGCTCCCTGGAGGTTACTGCTTCTGTTTCCCCACCTTTAGGAGAGCTTCCCGAGTTCAGGTGCCGCTGGACCCAGTGCTTTCTTGCTGTTCTGCCTGGGGCTGGCCCCCTCACCTCTCTGTGCCTCGGTTTCCTCATCCATAAGATGGAGATGTTGCTAGCACGACCAGAGGGGGCTTCCTTACAGAGGTGCCGAGCCTAGGTCAGGGTTAAGTCGTTATTATGGTCCTCATAGTCCGCATCCTCATCCTCATCCCTGTCCCCTGGCAAGGAAGAGGAGCGACAGAAAGACAGAACCTTGGGAATACAGCCAGACCTCCAGTCCTGTTGTTTGAGCTCCTGGATCCAGCTCTACCTGAACCCAGGGGCACCTCGTCTCCCCGGCTTTGTTACCAGTTACATCTCCTTCGAGTGACCTCCTTCAACTGCACTTCCTGTCACTTACAACCCGGAAGACACTCTCCAATCGAGTCTCGTACCATAATTTCCGAACAGTGCCTAGACACCCAGGATGCCAGAGCAGAGGGTTGGTAGCCCATCGCCCAGAAGAGAGTGCTGAGGTCCAGAGAGGGAGAGCAACTTCCTCAGGAGCACGCAGCCAGGATGGGGGCACACCTCGCTATCTCATTCCAAGCGCGACTCTTTTTTAACACAGTTTTTACATTCTAAATATCTACATACAAAATCAGCTCCATGCTGCCTTCCTGGTCCACTGCCATCCTGTTTAACCAGGCTTAATTCATTTTGTCTGAAAGATATTTTGTACTTGCCAGATTGCTAGCAGAGGCTACAGCTCACACTTACTGAGTACTTACCATGTGGCAGGCACTGAACTCAGTGCTTTGCATGCATTAGCTCATGTCTCCTCCCAACACCCTCAGAAGGTTGGGGTTATCCTTAGCCCCAGATTACTAAGGAGGAAACAGAGGCATGGAGCGATGAGGTAATCCGCTCCTAGTTACTTACTTAGCAGGAGACAGAATTCAGACCTTCATCATTTTGACTCCAAAGTCCATGTACTTTACCGCTGTACCTGGTCAGAATCCAGGACCTCACAGCCTGCAGGAGGGAGGACCGGGTCTTAAATCCAGGGTCCTTCCTTCCTTCCTTCCTTCCTTCCTTCCTTCCTTCCTTCCTTCCTTCCTTCCTTCCTTCCTTCCTTCCTTCCATCCTTCCTTCTTTCCTTCCTTCCATCCTTCCTTTCATCCTTCCTTTCATCCTTCCTTCCATTCTTCCTTCCTTCCATTCTTCCTTTCCTTCCTTCCATCCTTCCTTTCCTTCCTTCCATCCTTCCTTCGTTCCTTCCTTCCTTTCTTCCTTCCATCCTTCCATCTATCCTTCCTTCCTTCCATCCTTCCTTCTTTCCTTCCATCCTTCCTTCCTTCCTTCCATCCTTCCTTCTTTCCTTCCATCCTTCCTTCCTTTCATCCTTCCTTCCATCCTTCCTTCCATCCTTCCTTCCTTCCATTCTTCCTTCCATCCTTCCTTCCTTCCTTCCATTCTTCCTGTCCTTCCTTCCATCCTTCCTTTCCTTCCTTCCTTCCTTCCTTCCTTCCTTTCTTCCTTCCTTCAATCCTTACTTCCTTTCTTCCTTCCATCCTTCCATCTATCCTTCCTTCCCTCCATCTTTCCATCCTTCCTTCCTTCCTTCTTTCCTTCCTTCCTTCCTTCCTTCCTTCCTTCCTTCCTTCCTTCCTTCCTTCCTTCCTTCCTTCCTTCTTACCTTCCTTCCTTCTTTTCTTCCTTCCCCCCACTCTCCTTCCCTCCTTCCTTCCATTCCTCCTCCCTCTCTCCTTCCCATCTCCCTCCCTCCCTTTTTTCTCCACTTATGTCTTCCTCACATGCTCAACCAGTAGTAACTGGACAGACCCCCCCCCTTCCTCTCTCCTAGCCTCTTCCTTATATAAGCTAAACTCAAGCTTCTTAGTTCTTAGCTCCTTTGACATCAGGCTTCTTCTTCACACCTGTGAAAAGCCTGGCTGTTGAACCACAAAGATATTAGGTCACTCATTCATTCACTCATTCATTTAAGAAACTGGATCGTCTGCTGGTATTTGCTAGAATTGGAATAAATGAATGTAGCCAAGAGCCCCAAATAATCTTGACTTTGATTAGAAGAGCTTATTTCTTTCCATGTAAAGTCCAAAGCCACGCAACCTAAGTCTGTTCCTCTTGACACCTTCTGGTTCACTCTGAACTAATCCTGGAGTGGAGTGGAGAGGTACGGGGGTGGGGAGGGGTGCTCCTCCTCACGGTCCAAGATGGATGCTCAAGCACCAGATGTCACATCTAAATTCCAGGCAGCAGGATGGAAGGAGCACGGGTGAGGAGAATAAGTTGAAAGAGCCTCTGAACTCGTCACCGGTATACCACATAGGCACCTGGTGCAAGGGAAGCTGGGAGATGGAGACATTATTCAAGACGCCTGTGCATCCAGGTGAAAGATGGAAGACTCTAGTGCTTAGGAGGAAGGGGGAAGCAACTGGGCCAAGCTCAGAGGAAAGACTGTGGACGGGATGTGGCTTATTGTTCTCTTGCAGTTCATAGTCCACCAGAGGAACAGGTAAGAGTCATGGTCCAATTTATTGAGCACGTACTCTATGCCCGAGGGTTTTCAGGAGTCCCCATGTATTACATTTAGACTTAAGGCCACCTTTTAACGTAGGAAGAAGTCTTAGAGAGGGAGCGGTGGTAGGGAGTGTTCCTCCTAGGCAGCTGACCCTGGTTTGATGCCCGGTACCACGTGGTCTCCTGGGCATTGCCAGGTGAGGTAGTAGAGGCCCCCAGGCACCTTGGGGACGTGCTAAGTCCCTTGCTGTGGGGATCCCCCACATAGCCCGAGCAGCACCCCAATCTCCAGCTGGATTGAACTGCCTGCCCAGCTGGCTGAGAGTCGCCAGGAGGGCCCCCCACCCCCCCCACCCCCCCACCCCACACCAAGCACCGTGCCGGAGAGATTCTGTCCGCGTGCGGGCTATCGCTAGCCACCTTCTCCATCGTGGAAATGAGGACGAGAGAACTTTTTTGCAGCACTTACTCATGTAAGACAATGATCCACCACGGAGGGCGACATGACCGACGTTTGGTTTTGTTGGGGTGGGGGCCACACCAGCTGGTGCTCAGAGTTTATGCCTGGCGGGACTCTGAGGACCATCTCGGGGGCCAGGGACCACCCTCCAGTCAGCCTTACCCGCTGAGAAGGAGGAAGAGAACTTACTGTCTCCCGCCCCCCCCCCACCCCGTCCCTGCCATAAAGGACCTTTTCATGAGACACGACGGTTATTTTCTAAATAACTGAGGAGTGCGGCACTCGCAAGCATCATCAAGGATTGCTTTCATCCCCGCTCCATAGAAGGTGCCTGCCCTCCCGTGTCTGCCGCAAATCCCCTGTCGCGTAGCCTTGGAAAAACTCCACACGCTCTTGTTTGGCGGCGCGGATCTCAGTTACTATGGAAATGTGTTTTGTTTGCCGCTGAAGTGCGGCTGACCTACATTGCGCTCGCTTCAGGTGGAATGTACAGAGACGCGATCTGACAGTCCCGGGGCCGGCTGTCACGCTCTGCCCGCGGTCTGTGCTCAGTGCTTGTGCCCGTTCGCTGTAGGAAGGACTTTCTTCCTGGGCAGGGGGGTGCACAGCCCTGCTCGGCTTCTCTCGAACCAGGGACCTGCGTCTCTTGATCCCCCTTCACCGTCCCACCCGCAGGAAGATCACGTTTCTTCTTGCCTCCCTAGTGTGTCTTGTCGCCGTGTCCCCGGGGGGGTCCCACGCGTGGCTGCGATGCTCACACGCTTGCTTGGTCACACCCTGGGGTTCCACACAGGTGGTCCGGCAGTTGCCTGGGAGCCCTTTTGGCAGGGAGGGGCGAGATCGGAGATCATGAACTTGTAGCCTCACCCCTGCGGGTGCTCTAAGCCCTGAGCCACACTGCCAGGTCCACGGAACTAGCTTTGACTTTACAACCCCCCGAAAGGGCGCTCCGGGTTCCCAGTTTACAGAGCGCACTGTGACAAGGGCTGAGCGGGGGGTCACTCAGTAGCCCTATGCAGTGGGCACTATCCAGGTGGCAAGTCCCCCCCGCCCTTCCGGGGCAGCCCAGTGGAGGAAGGGCAGGGAAGATGGAGAAGAGAAAAACCAGCTCCGGAGGTGATGGGAAGTCCACGGGTGTGGACGGGACTGGTGCAGAGCATTTGGTGAGCAGTTTAGCTTTGTCTTGAGGACAGGAGGCAGCTGTGAAGGTTTGGTTTTCTTGGGGGGTGGGGCTTTGTTTGTTTGTTTGTTGGTTTTGACTTTTTGAGTCATACCCACAATGCTCAGGAGTTACTCCTGGCAGTGCTCGGGGGACCCTACAGGATGGTGGGGATCCAACCCGTGTCGGCTGCATGCAAGGCAAACGCCCTAGTCACTGTCTGTACTGTTGCTCCCGCCCCAGACATGGAGGTTTTGTAAACAGGAGCCAGCAATCATTAGGCGTAATCTCTAGAAAGAACCTTCTGGAAGGAGGCTCAGTTGGCCCTTCCTCATGACATGGAGCTGGTTTCCGGGGAGTGGCCATCCATCAAGATGCCTTAGAAAGTTCTCGCCATCGACCAGGAGATAGCTCAGCCGCTAAAGTGCCTGATTCGTCCGTGTGAGGTTGTGAGTTCAATCCCTGGTGCCACCACGTACACCCAGCATGAACCTGGCAGCTCTGCCAAAGCCAAGGGTGTGCCAACACCACCACACTAAAGGTCTGAGCCTAGTGAGCTCTGTGGGCACGAGCGAGGCCCCTGGTGAGTACACACGCCAGGACCATCATGGCTCCTGGCCATGGCAACAACACAGAGGGAAGCCAGGAGAGGAGAAAGGATTCTGACAAACATCACTGGAGCCGTCTACATAGCGGCCCCTCCTGGGAGACTTGGCCCGTGACACAGTCAGCACCCAGGGGAGTCAGGCTGGCTTTGGTCCCTCACTTCAAAATGAGTTTCCTTGAGCCCGCCGTGAGTAATTGTCTTAGCAGCGAGTGTTTAATATTGTGGCATAGATCACATGCCTCATGTTAAGCTGCTGCTTCTTTAAAAAAAAAATCTTGATTTGTGGGGCAGGAGCGATAGTACAGAAGGGTGGGTGTTTGTCTCTCATGCAGTTGATCCGGGTTCGATCCTCAGCATCCCATAGGGCCCCCTGAGCACCGCCAGGAGTAATACCTGAGTGCAGAGCTCAGAGTAACCCCTTGAGCATCATCGGATGTGGCCCACCCAAAAATTAAAAAAAAAAATCTTGATTTGTCTTTTTGTTTTTTTTTTCTTTTTTTGGTCACAACCGGCGATGCACAGGGATTATTCCTGGCTCTACACTCAGGAATTACTCCTAGCAGTGCTCGGGGGACCATATGGGATGCTGGGAATTGAACCCTGGCTGGCCGCGTGCAAGGCAAATGCCCTCCCCGCTGTGCTATTGCTCCAGCCCCTTGATTTGTTTTTTGACTGAAACAAAACAGGCAAAACCGCAGCTTCTGGAAGAACCATTTGTTCTCACCCATCTTGTATCTCTCGGCATACTTGACCTTGGCCTTGCTCCAGGTCTCGCAGACGTTTAAGAGCAGGGTCTCTGCACGCATTCTTGTTTGTCCAAGGGGATGCCGACGGAGTAACCTGCGGGCATGAGGTGCATATAGTTCTAAACTTTCACTACAGACTTGACCTCTGACCTTTTGGCGAGTTCCTTCTGGCCCGTGGCAGCTGTCACTTTGAGGGGATGGGGCCCAGGCACAGGAGGGCGTCTGAGGTGGCATCAGCAGTTTGCGTGGGGAGTAGGGTCCACCCTGGGCCAGCACCGCCCTCCCGGGTTTCCTGAACTCGCCCTGTCTCCATGGCAACCACCCGGGTCTACAGCGGGAAGCAAGTAAACATCTCACAGTTGTCACTTGACGGGTCAGAGTGGATCAGCCAAGTGGTTTTGGGAGCTCAGCCTGCCCGGGTTCGAAGCTTATCTCCGCCGCTTCACTGTGACTGGACCTCCCCGCACCTCGGTTCCATCCATCCGTGAGTGGGCCGCTGAGGGTGCCTGTCCCCCGGGCTGAGGACTGAGTGGATTCACCCACGGTGCTGAGAACAGCGCCTGGCAAGTGTCAAGCCCTCGATGGCGATGACCACGCGGCCACCCTCTACGGACCCGGAGGCTCTCGGCTTCGCTTGGCACGCGAGTACAAGCTCTGTGCGGGGCTGAGCCCCACTCTAGGCCCTGCCTCGGGGACGGCAGCGCCCCGAACTCAGGATCCTTCACTTCAGGAGCTACGAAGGCGTCTAGCCTGGGTGGCGGGGAGGGGGAGGAGGGCCGGGGAGGAGAAAGGTAGCAATGACGGTGGGACAGGATGCCGGTGGGAGTGTCAGGGCGAAGGGGGCATTGTGGACGCTGCTCGGGTCCCCGTCCAGCTGCCCCTCTGGGAAAGGCATCAACTGCGCCAAGACCCAGGGGACGGGAGGAAGGACTTTACTCTCATCTCTTCTTAGATCATTATCGGGGCTGGGGCAATAGCACAGCGGGGAGGGCGTTTGCCTTGCAAGCGGCCGACCCGGGTTCAATTCCCAGCATCCCGTAGGGTCCCCCGAGCACCGCCAGGAGTAATTCCTGAGTGCAGAGCCAGAGTAACCCCTGTGCATCGCTGGGTGTGACCCAAAACGCAAAAAAAGAAAAAAGAAAAAAGAGCATAATTCTCTCTCTCTGAATACTACCATGCTGGGACCCAGTGCTCCCATGGAGGGTAGTCCTTCCTTGTTTACAGGTGAGAAAACAGGTGCCGAGGAGATCTTGTGCAGAGATTCTTCTTTGGGTGGTGGTGGTTGTTGTTGTTGTTGTTGTTGTTTGGGGGGAGGGTCACACCCAGCGATGCTCATAGCTGACTCCTGGCTCTCACTCAGGAATTACTCCTGGCAGTGCTCGGGGGCCCTATGGGATGCCGGGGATTGAACCTGATTGGCCGAGTGCAAGGCAAACGCCGTCCCCACTGCACTGTCACTCCAGCCCCAGTGCAGATTCCTGTGCAAAGTCGACCGCTTAGCAGGTGGCAGGTGCGGCCTTGTGGGTGCTGCGCCTGTGCAGGGGAGCCGGTGAGCATGACGGAGACTTGGAAGCAGGCGAGGCTGGTCTGAGTATCCGTGTGTGTCGGGGGCTGGACTCGCACTCAGCCTTGCGAGTGTAAGTCCGAAAGTTCGGGGTCTGATGCCGCCCGCGTGCCTGAGGACCAGCTCTGCTGTCCTTAGCGTCCCCCCGCCCCTCGCTCCCGAGCTGCCCGGGGCGGCTGGCTTCCCGGTGGCCACACCGCACTGTGTGTGAGCCCGATGCCTAAAGGGTGCGGCCCCCAGTGGGCGAGGACAGACAGCGAGGCGGAGGGAGCACAGCCTTGGGTGCGAGTGGAGGCCGAGTGAGCGAGCTCGCAGCCCCAGCGTGCGGGTCGTGGAGGGCGACGCGTGGGGCCGCACAGCCAGGGCGCGTGGAGAGCCCAGACGCCCAACTGCAGGGACGGAGCCATGGGGAGAGGGTCTGACTCTCGGCCCCGGGGTCTGACTCTCAGCCCTAGGGTCTAACTCAGAATTGGAGGGGGTCTGACTCTCAGCACTGGGGTCTAACTCAGAATTGGAGGGGGTCTGACTCTCAGCACTGGGGGTCTAACTCAGCACTGGGGTCTAACTCTCAGCACTGGGGGAGTCTAATTCTCAGCCCTGGGGGGTCTGACTCTCAGCACTGGGGGGTCTAATTCTCAGCACTGGGGGGGTTTCACTCTCAGCACTGGGGGGTCTGAGTCAGCACTGGGGGGGTCTGACTCTCAGCACTGGGGGGTCTGACTCAGCACTGGGGGGGTCTGACTCTCAGCACTGGGGGGTCTGACTCAGCACTGGGGGGGTCTGACTCTCAGCACTGGGGGGTCTCACTCTCAGCACTGGGGGGTCTGACTCTCAGCACTGGGGGGTCTAACTCAGCACTGGGGGGATCTCACTCTCAGCACTGGGGGTCTGACTCTCAGCACTGGGGGGGGTCTGACTCTCAGCACTGGGGGGATCTCACTCTCAGCACTGGGGGGTCTGACTCTCAGCACTGGGCCCTTCCTTGGGACTCTCAGCACTTTCATTGCTTCTTCCCTCCCCCACCCATCCCCCGCCATCCCCTAGGATCTGGGCTCCCTCTTTCCAGAGTGGGGGTGGGGTGCAGCCCTCCCCCGTGCCCGTCTTCGTCCTAGCCCCCCGCTCTGCCTCAGCTCCCGCCGTGCTCCCCTTGCCTCCCCGCTTTCCCGACTCTCCCTCCGGCCCATCCTCCTGCCAGCCAGGCGGCGGGGAAGACAGAATAGAATCCGCCCCTTCTGTCTCCCCAGCACCCCCCTCGCCCCCCTCCTCCGGGAATCCAAATCGGGAACTCTCCGTGCCCAAGCCGCCCCTTCCCCGCGGCAGGAAGGCCAGACGGCGGCTCCGAGCCGCGTCGTTCCTTGTTCCCCGACACCCCGAGCTTCCCATTTGGGGGGTCGTCGGCAGAGCACATGCTCGGGCAACCTGGCGTGGTGGAGCTGCTTAATTAGGGAGAGAAGGTTTCCCTGGGACATGCCCAGTTTTCCCCGGCGGGTTTTATTTCCTTCTCCAAGTCCCCCCTTCCCACCCCCCACCCCCCACACCCCCCGACAGCTAATTGCTACCTTTAGCGACGACGCCACCACACTCAGGCTGCCTTTCCTTTCTTCTCTGTGACACCAGTGTGAGTGGGGGAGAGGAGAGGAGATCTCCCTCCCGGCTTCCAGCTCTGCTCCCCCCCCCCACCAGCTCACCCACCGCTGGGGGGGGCCGGAGGCGAGGAGCGTGGGGCCCGTGGCCGGCTGTGCGCTGACCCTGTGCCAGGTGCGGGAATCTACCCAGGACCCAGAGTCTCTTCATGCTTAACCAGGTTCCCAGTCAAGAGGCAGGATAGGGGCTGGAGCGATAGCACAGCGGGGAGGGCGTTTGCCTTGCATGTGGCTGACCCGGGTTCGATTCTCAGCATCCCATACGGTCCCCCGAGCACCGCCAGGAGTAATTCCTGAGTGCATGAGCCAGGAGTAACCCCTGTGCACCACAATACTGGAGAATGCTCCGAACCCCAAACCAAGCCGATAACATTGGGGTGCCCCAGATGGAGCAGGTACAGTCTCCCCGCCTTCTCTGGATGGAATCTTGGGGACCATGAGCTTCTACAAACATGGCTCCAGTATGTGGGGACCAGGACTATTTCTCCAAAGCACACAGCCATCGCTGGGTCTGACCCAACAAGCAAAAAAAAAAAAAAAAAAAAGAGGCAGGATAACTTTTATTTTTTTGGTTGGGGAATAGAGCACACCTAGATATGCTCAGGGCTAATTCCTGGCTCTGCGCTCAGGGATCACACCTGGCGGGGTTCAGGGGATTATGTGGGGTGCCAGGATTAAATTAAGGTCAGCTGCATGCAAGGCAAGTACCCTAGAATCTGTACTATCTCCTCACTGCCACACACAAGCGCGTGCGCGCACACACACACACACACACACACACACACACACACACACACACCATGAAGAAAACTTTTTAGTGGTTTTGAAACATTGTAAACTTACAAAGCTTCCCTTGTAAGTGGAAACTCTAGCATTAACTGTTTTATAATCATGGTGCCTAAATATAAATTGAAAAATATCACTTGTATCACTTGTCTTCCCGTTGACCTTTGATTTGCTTGAGCGGGCGCCAGTAATGTCTCCATTTGTCCCTGTCGTGTGCTAGTGTAGCCCAATGATATCTGCTCGCTCCAGGAACAGGAAGAGCCTCAAACCGTTCATGCAGGGCTTTGACGAAGAACTCTGACCATCTCGTTGGTGGGCGGCCACGCAGTCTTTTTGACGTCCCGTGGAATCCAGTCGGTGACAGCTCTAGTCCAGCGGTCATCTCTGAATCGCATTACATGTCCGGCCCATCTGATTTTTGATGTCTTGGCAAACTAGACAGCGTCCCTGATTCTTGACCGTCGACGGAGGTCAGAACTCCGGATCCTTCTCTCACTTGAGTGAGACGTGATATTCTCAGCATAGCTCTTTCAATTCCTCTTTGGGATACCCGAATAGCATTCTCATCCTGTTTGCATAGGGCCCAGGTCTCTGAGGCGTACATTAGTGCAGGAAGAACGGTGGAATCGAAAAGATGTGCCTGGAGTTGGAGGTCTTTCGTCCTCTTAACCATTTCTTTGATGCTCTTGAAGGCATTCCACGCTGCTCTCTTCCTCCTGCGCAGTTCTGGCGCCAAGTCAGAAAATTATTGAAAATTGAAAAGTAATGGGGCTGGAGCAATAGCACAGCGGGTAGGGCGTTTGCCTTGCACACGGCCGACCCGGGTTCAAATCCCAGCATCCCATATGGTCCCCTGAGCACCGACAGGGGTGATTCCTGAGTGCAGAGCCAGGAGTAACCCCTGTGCATCTCTGGGTGTGACCCAAAAAGCAAAAAAAAAAAAGAAAGAAAACGTGAGCTTAGGCTAGAGCGCTGGCCAGAGGGTCACAGAGGAAGCTGGGGGGAAGGGCAAAGGGACGGAACGCGTGAGGCCCCGAGTTGGGGCCCCGGGACGACATTGCCCTCCACCAGCACCGCCAGGTAGAGTCCCAGTGCTCACGGAGCACTGCTAGGGAGGCCTCCCACCCGCCACGGCAGCCCTGCTCTGCTCCAGTGCTCCTGCCTGCCCTCTCGATCCGGGGGTAATCACAGGCTCCCTGCAGCCAGGCGGAGGGGTCCCGTTCCAGAGATGAGGACACTGAGGCCCGAAGAGGCGAGACAGACATTCCCCCAGCCCCGCCCTTTTTCTCACAGCTGTCACCTGCCTCTTTGAATTCAAGGGGTGGGGCACAGCCCGGAAGAGCGTGTCCCCCAGTCTCCACTGCCCATCCTGGCCTGCCCCTGCCCCTGCCCCTGCAGGCGGTCACCCCCATGGCACGGCGGGGTCAGGCCCTCGGGGAGGAGGGGGTCGTGCTGCTGGGGATCTCCGCCCCCCACAGTTGACACGGAGCCCTCAAAGCCACCGCAGACCCCAGGGAGTGGCCCCCCCCCCCGCTCCCGCCCGCGCTTGAAACGCGATCCCGGGAGCGCTCCTTGTCCTGGGCCAGCGGGCAGGAGGGCAGCGGGCAGGGCCGTGTCCCCTGGCCACACCGCAGGCCCATTAGGAGTCGCTCTGAGAGCTCTCCCGGGCTGATGAATGGCCCGGCGCTGGCCTGGGGCGTCATTACGGCTCAGCCCGGGGGGGGCGGGGGGCCCTGCGGGTCTTTCCTGCTAATAATAATTGATGTCTCTGTGTGGTCGCAGGGCAAGTTCTATCTGGTCATCGAAGAGCTGAGCCAGCTGTTCCGCTCGCTGGTCCCCATCCAGCTGTGGTACAAATACATCCTGGGCGACGAGTCGGCCAACAGCTACTTCCTGGGCGGGGTGCTGATCGTGTTGTACAGCCTCTGCAAGGTGGGGTGGCCTCGGGGGGCTCTGGGTGCACCCGCCCGAGCAGCACGGGGCTCCGGCAGGGCCTGGGGGCTGGGGAGGGGGGCCGGGTCTTGGTCTCTTCCTCATCCCATCAGGTGAGCCACCGCTGGGTGGTCTCCAAGTGGGATTCCCCAGGAGTGAGCGGCTCCCACCTCTGTCTGGTCCCAGGGCCTTTCAGCCCCCCCCCCCCAAAGAAGCCCTGCACGCCCTGAGCGGTCACTCCTCATCCCTCCACCCTCTCCTTGTCCCTTTCACTGAGGGGATGTGTCACTTGTGCTCGGGGGACCGTGTGTGTGTGGTGCCGGGGATCGAACCTGGCTCTCCCTTCCTCCTCCTCCTTTCGCTTTTCTCCTCTTTGTGCTGGAGAGCAAACCCCAAGCTCCGTTCCCAGCGGAGACACTCATCTTTTATTTGTTTCCCAAATTAGTTTCCGCCCTTTGAGGAAAATCAGTTCACCATGAGTTTGGAACCCCAGAGAACTTCAGGGGTACAACTGACGACCTCACTCTGTGTCTCGGACTCACCTTGGCCACCCCCAAAGTTCCAGTGCTGGCCCTCCCATCCCGATTCTCGCTCCCCGATCCTCCTTCCCACCCCCCTCCCCCAACCCGCCACACACACCCCTACGCATAGTCCCGGATTCCAGGGGAGAGCTGGGGACTGACCACCTGTCCCTTTGCTTCAGTGAGTTCGGGTCCCCATCTGGCTGAGACTGTCCGTGGCTGTCCCTCACACCTCAGCTTACTATACCCACATCAGCACCCGCCACTGCCAGGGGTCTTTCGGCTCCTGTGGCCTCCAGTGTTTCTGCCTATTTCCGAGACCTGGGCATCATGGTCCCGAGATCTGGCGTCCTTCTCCCCTTCCCGTGGCCCCCGGCGCCCTCCTCTTGGGGCCCCTCCTTCGCTGCCTTCCCGGTTCTCTGCCAGGTGCCCATTCCAGGCCCGGACACGGAGGGCAGCGCCAGAGAAGGAACTTCCCCACCGCCACGCAGGTAGATAACAGAATGTGCGCAGCCTCCGGTGCCTACAGCCTTCAGCCGCTGCCTCTGAACTTGCATTCTAGCCCCTGGACATCCGGGCATGCATCTCCTTTTTTTTTTTTTTAATTTTTTTTATTAGAGAATCACTGTGATGTACAGTTTACAAACTTAAGAACTTTTTTTTTTTTTGCTTTTTGGGTCACACCCAGCGATGCTCAGGGGTTACTCCTGGCTTTGCACTCAGGAATTACTCCTGGTGGTGCTTGGGGGACCATATGGGATGCTGGGGATCGAACCCGGGTCAGCCGCGTGCAAGGCAAACACACTACCCGCTGTGCTATCGCTCCGGCTCCACAAACTTAAGAACTTTTGTGTTTGCATTTTACTCATACAGTGATTGTTTACCCATCCCTCCACCAGTGCCCATTCCCCTCCACCAATGATCCCAGTATCCCTCTCACCACCCGCACCCTATCCCCCACCACCCCACCCTGCCTCTGTGGCAGGGCATTCCCCTTTGTTCTCTCTCCTTTTGGGTATTGTAGTTTGCAATAGAGATATTGAGTGGCCACCATGTTCGGTCTATAGTCTACTTTCAGCACACATCTTTCAACCCAAATGGCTCCTCCCGACATCTTCTACTTGGTGTTTCCTTCTCTATCTGGGCTGCCTTTTCCCCCAGCATGGACATGCATCTCCTTGACTGCAGAGAAGTGCCCAGAGCATTTCTGGATTGTTGATACACACCTGCCCATCCCCTAACAAAAATAAATGCTTCCTCTTGGGGCCAGAGCCATAGCATAGCAGGGAGGGCGTTTGCCTTGCATGCAGCTGACCCGGGTTCATCCCAGGCGTCCCATAGGGTCCTCCCATCACTGCCAGGAGGGATTCCTGAGTGCAGAGCCAGGAGGAAGCCCTGAGCATCGTTGGATGTGACCCAAAGAAGCCAAAGAACAAAATGCTCCCTCTTCCCTATTTATGCTTTTGTTGTTGTTGTTATGGGACCTCACCTGGCAGTGGTCAGGACTTCCTCCTGGCTCTGCACTCAGGGATCAGTCCTGGCAGGATCAGTCCAGCACCCTATATGGGGTCGATACAGGGTGCTGGAGATTGGGACCATGTGAGGCTGGTGCCCCGCCCGCTGTGCTGTCTCTCCAGTCCCCACTTCCCTGTCTGCTTCTCTATTTCTGGCTTTCGAGAGTCCAAGGGGAACACATGTGTCTTCTCTTCCATTCTCCCACTCAGCAGGTCTAGCCTAGCAACCATACCATGCCTCCCCTCCTTCTCCTCCACCTCTTCCTCCTCCTCCTCCTCCTCCTCTTCATCTTTCTGCTCCTTCTCCATCTCCCACATCTGGGTGGTTCACTGAGGTTACTCCCAGCTTAGGGTTCAAGGGTCGCTCCTGGCAGTGCTTGAGGGACCATAGTGCCAGGGAGGGGACTCGGGTCTCATGCATGCAGAACATGTGCTCCAGCTCTCTGAACTCTCTCTCCAGCCTCCCCCCCCCCTCTTTTGCCTTTTGGGTCACACCCAGTGATGCTCAGGGGTTACTCCTGGCTCTGCACTCAGGAATGACTTCTGGCAGTGCTCGTATGGGATGCTGGGATTCGAACCCCGGTCAGCCACATGCAAGAAAACACCCTCCCCACTGTGCTACTGTTCTAGATCTCCAGCCCCTTTGCCCCTGCTTCTGATTGGGGCTGGCAGTGACTGTCTATAGTGCTGGGTGCACACTGAACCCTGACCCCTGACTGGGCTCAGAAGAAGAGTTCTGGGATTGATTAGCAATGCCTGCCTTGGCCTGAGAAGGGGCAAGAGTGCTGCGGTTGGTTGGTAATGCCTGTCCTGGCAGGGGCCGTGGGGGCAGACCCTCTGCATGCTGTAGACAGACTGTCCTCGCTCGGGCAGGGGAGGGAGTTAATGATGTAAGGCGGCAAGAGACCCCCCAGGGGAAAGAGACATTTAAAGTGTCCCTTGTGCGTGTTCCAGACAAGGAGTTGGTTTGGGGATGGACAGAGTCCTTGAATCCTTGTCACACACTGCCCTCCTCTTCTCCTAGTCCTTCGACATCTGCGGCCGTGTGGGCGGAGTGAGGAAAGCCCTGAAACTTCTCTGCACCCCTCAGGTGAGTCAGCTTCCGAGGAGCCTGACTGGCAAAGTCAGAGGGAGCAGAAGCAGACACCGACCCCTGGGCATCACCCCGGTGGGGGCCCACGGATACCCTTCCCTTGTCTGTCCTCACTTGGGGGCCCAGACACACACCACACACACACACACACACAGAGTCCGGGCTGGTGTCCACACAGTGAGTGCTGGTGCGGGCCAGCCGTAGCTTTCTCTGGCTTTCAGACTTGCCAGAGTGCTCACCGAGTCTCCCTTCAGAGTGCTGGCAGTGCTGGCCAGGGTCATGCCCGTTTGCGGTGGCACCTGCAATGCAGCTGGAAACCAGGATGGTTCTAGGAATCTTTAGAGCTGCCAGGCACAGAGGGGTAGCGGGGCAGGAGCAACAACACTGGCACCCGCGCTCAGACTGAGGGCCTCAGGCGTGCCAGGCAGGCGCCTCCCCCTGGGCCTCTGGCCCCCGCGCGATCGCCCACCAACACCAGCCCTGCGTGTCTGTCTTCCCGCCCTAACACAGAACTACGGAGTGCGGGCCACTGGGCAGCAGTGCACAGAAGCCGGTGACATCTGTGCCATCTGCCAGGCGGAGTTCAGGGACCCTCTGATCCTGATGTGCCAGGTGAGCAGGGCTGAGCAGGCCCGGGGGGCCTGACTCTGGGGGCCCTGCGGGGCGAGACCCTGAGGTTGTGGGCCTGTCCCAGGTCCGGGCCTGGGGCTCCGAGACGTGCTTCTGGAGCAGCGTGGTTGGAGTTAGTGGCGCTGAAGCTCGGCGCGGCCCCTTTTGGTAAGGGGGTGGCCTCTAGCAAGTGACCCCGCCCTCCTGAGCCTCAGTGCTGCTGGTTAAAGGAGAAGACGAAGGATTCAGGAGGGGACAGTGCCGGGATACTGCCAGGACAAATCTCAGCTGCACTCGGACCCTGGGTGGGCCATGCCATCTCCCAGAGTCTTTTTTTTTTTTTGCTTTTGCTTTTTGGGTCACACCCAGACATGCTCAGGGGTTACTCCTGGCTCTGCACTCAGGAGCCAGGTAGTGCTCGGGGGACCATATGGGATACTAGGGATCAAACCCAGGTCAGCCGCATGCAAAGAAATGCCCTGCCCACTGTACTGTCCCGGCAGCCCCGTCTTTTTATTTATTTTTTCTTCACTATATGGACAGCGGGTAGGGCGTTTGCCTTGCATGCGGCTGACCCGGGTTCAATTCCCAGCATCCCATATGGTCCCCCGAGCACCACAAGGAGTAATTCCTGAGTGCAGAGCCAGGAGTAACCTCTGTACATCACTGAGTGTGACCCAAAAAGCTAAAAAATAATAATAATAATAATAATAATAATAATAAGTGATCCCTGAGCATAGCCAGGTGTGCCACCTCAAAAAAAAATTAAAATTAAAAATAAAATACAAAAAGAGCACTGCTGGGCCTGAGCAGCCAAAGCACCGAAGCACCAGACTCATGCGGTACAGTCGGGAGCAGTGCCTTGACCCCTGAGCACTGCTGGGGAGTCCTCCCCTACCCCCAACAAAAAGTGAGCACGGGCCGGAGCGATAGTACAGCAGGGAGGGCGCTTACCTTGCACACGGCCAACAGGTTCAATCCCCGCATCCCATATGGTCCCCTGAGCCCCACCAGGAGTGACCCCTGAGTGCAGAGCCAGGCGTAAGCCCTGAGCACCACCGGGTGTGGCCCCCAGACAAAACCCAGAATAATCCCGACTCATGGGCTACTCCGTGCTACTCCTGGGAGCGCTCGGCTCCCCTGACTCTCCCACCCAGTTGGCGCCTGTCACCAGCAGCCTCGTCACCTTGTCATCCACAGCTGGCGTCATCAGCCCGTAGCACACAGGACAGGTGGGTGCATCTCAGGCCCCTGGCGTGTCCCTCCTCCTCCTGCTCTCTCTTGCCTGGACCCGGGGTGCTGAGACGCCAGCTGAGCACTGAGTCTGGAGCCCAGGGCCCCCTCACACACAGCGGGGAGGCCCAGCGTACACGGACCCCGGGCCCTCCTCCGGAGCCTGCGTTCTCCTCAGGGACACGGTCGTGCCGCCCACAAACGACCGTGAGAGAAGGCGGGCCGTGGTGCGGGCCACGTGGGAGAGATTCCTGCACTGTCCCCAGGGCCCGGGAGGGGGCAAAGAGTTGCAGTCGAGAAGGGTTTTTGGAAGGAGGCAGAACCTGTAGACTGGATGGAAGTAACGAAGGCCCTGCGGACCCCCATCTCCACCTTCCGGGCGCGCAGGACGGGGCGGATGGTGCCCTTTGCGGGTATCTGCACATCTCTTGGTTTGTGCTGTTTGGGGATTTTAGGAGACTGGGGGGTTGTTTCGTTTTTGTTCTTGTGTTTGGTTTGGGGGCGATACCCAGGGATGCTCAGGGATCACTCCCGGTGGGGCGTGGGGGTCCAGCTGAGCCGGGCTTCTAACTGCGGTCCGCTTGTACAAGCATATTACCTGCTGTCCTGTCTAAACCAAGATTTTTTTTTTCAGTTTGCTGTTTTGTTGGGGAGGGGGCTTCCCTGGCAGTGCTTGGGGAACCCTGGGGGCTGGGACAGGAACCCGGGATTCCCACGTGCAAAGATTGTGCTCTGGCCCAGAGACCCAGCTCCCTGGCCTCATGTTTATTTTATTTTCACTTTTTAGTTTTCGGGCTACACCCAGCAGTGCAAAGGGCTCATCCCTGGCTCTGTGCCTAAGGGTCTCCCCTGGAGGGGCTCGAGGGAGCAAGGAAAATGCCTACCCACTGTACTATCTCTTTTGCCCTTTGTTTTATTTATTTTTATTTATTTATTTTCTTTTTGGATCACACCCAGCAGTGCACAGGGGTCACTCCTGGCTCTTCACTCAGGAACTACCCCTGGCGGTGCTCAGGGGACCATATAGGATGCTGGGAATCGAACCCGGGTCGGCCGAGCGCAAGGCAAACGCCCTATCCGCTGTGCTATCGCTCCAGCCTCCTGCCCTTTGTTTTTAAAAGGAGAATGTCATTGTCTGATCCAAAACTCCAAAAGGAAACTATGTGAATTGCAGCACGTCAGGGCCGTGTGGGACAAGGGCTGGTTCCAGATGAGAGAAGGTGTCAGCCCAGGTGGGAAGATGCATTTGAGGCCATCAGCACAAGATCTGGATTTGAATTCCTCAGAACGGATGAATTAAGTCTCTTAGTTTGACAGATGGCCACTGTGATGCCAGCTGATCATTTCAGGGAGAAAACCAGCGACCCGTGAATACCTTCCAAGAGAGGGTCGGGTGAGAGGCTTTGGATATCAGGAGCTTGGGAAGAAGACAGGGAAATTTCTGAGAAAATTTCAGGGTGATTTTGGGAACATTTAGTAGGAAGAGGCATTCTTCACTCTCTTCCCCCATTTCTATAAGTCTCATGTTATTCGGGAATAAAAGATTTACTTAAAAAGGTTTTGCAGGAGGGCTGGAGCGATAGCACAGCGGGTAGGGTGTTTGCCTTGCACACAGCCGACCCGGGTTCAAATCCCAGCGTCCCATATGGTCCCCTGAGCACTGCCAGGAGTAATTCCTGAGTGCAGAGCCAGGAGTAACCCCTGTGCATGGCCGGGTGTGACCCAAAAAGAAAAAAAAAACAAGGTTTTGCAGGGACAGAGCAATAGTACAGTGGATAGGCACTTGTCTTGCCTGCAGCTGACCCAGATTTGAGCCCCGGCATCCCATGTTGTCCCCCAAGCCCTGCCAGGTGTGATACCTGAACACAGAGCCAGAGGTTAGCACTGCTGGGTTTGGTCCCAAAACAAACAAAGATCTTAGGGCCAGAGAGAAGGTGCAGGGGTGAGGCATTTGCCTCACACATAGCTGACCCAGTTCTATCCACATCACCACATGGTCCCCCAAGCACTGCCAGGAGTAAACCCCGAGCACAGAGCCAGAAGTAGTAGCCCCTGAGCACTGCTCAGTACGGCCCACATCCCCTGCGATCCTAAAGACACAAACAGGGAAGTGGTGAAGGGGTTCCCGCCCTTGTCTTCCGCACCCCCAACTCCGACTGTCCTCGCAGGCAACCCTTGTCACCAGTCTCCTCCATGCATTTCCAGAGACGCCTTATAGAAATTAGACATCCATAGACACATCCATATATATGTGTGTGTATGTGTGTATATATAGGAACAAACATATGGTTTTCAACAACACGTAAGCTGAGACATATCCAACCCAAGATGCATTTGCCTCTTTCCTTGTTGAAATTCTGTCTGAAGACATTGTCCTAATTTGCTCAGCCTCCCCTTTCATGGGCAGACCGCGAGCCCGTCACTCTTCTCTGCCAAAAGGGCATTTAGTAGCTTTTCCTGCAAAGAGAAGGATGGCTGTGATCACAGAGCAGGGCTGGACACCTTGGCAGTGCCCACCTGGGCGGGGTGTGTGGATGAAATGAACTCATTCGGGCGAGGCTTTGAGGACTGTGTTCAGCACTGTTTGGGTTCAGCAAGGAGCAGGCTTGTTGGCTCTCACGTGCTATTGAGGGGACAGATTCCTTGTGGTGGAGTCACTAGGTTAGCAGGTACATTGACAGTTATTGCTAGATTAGGTTCTCTGAAGAGTGTGTCCACTTCAGGGAAGGCAGAGCCCCGGGACCTCCTGTCCCCAGCCTGCCCTGACAGTGTGATGAGGCATTTTGGAGCCGTGCTAATCTGACAGGTGACAAACGCTCTCTCAGTACAGTCCTCATTTGCATTTTCCTAATTATGAGCGCAATTGAGCATCATTTCGTATGCTTCAGAGCCATCTGTATTTCCTTCTCAGGAGCAGTGCTTATTTGAACATGATGTCAAGGTGAAAGTCTTGCTTCTTCCTTTCCGGAAATCTTGCCAAGACTTAGTCTGTTTCTCTCCTGTTCTTCCCATTTCACTCTGTCTTCCCAGATTTGGGTTAGTGTTCTTAGGAAGGGTTGGCCAAGACACAGTTATCTCAGATGTCGAAGCAAAGGGCATATCCCATGGTGGGAAAAACCCAGCACTTCATCTACCCATTCATGAGACCCAACATTCATCTATCCAATGTCCATCCATCCATCCATCCATCCACCCATCCACCCATCCACCCATCCATCCATCCATCCATCCGTCCATGATATCCTGCATCCATACAACATCCATTCATTATATCCAACATCCATCCATCCAAGAGCCTCATATCAATTCATGATATTCTTTTTTATTTATTTTTTATTTTTTGCTTTTTGGGTCATACCCAGAGATGCACAGGGGTTACTCCTGGATCTGCAGTCAAGAATTATTCTTGGCGGTGCTTGGGGAACCCCATGGGATGCTGGGAATCGAACCCGGGTCGGCCACATACAAGGCAAATGCCCTACCTGCTGTGCTATCGCTCCGGCCCCAGTTCATGATATTCTATATCTGTCCAATATCTATCCATTCATGATACCCAGCATCCATCCAGTCTCCATCATCCATCCTTAATACCTTGCATCCATATGATATCCATCAATCCATTCATCATATTTGATGTCCATCCATCCAAAAGCCATCTATCCATATGTGATATTATATATCTGTCCAGTATCCATGCATGATACCCAGCACTCACCCTTCAGTTTCCATCTATCCATCCATAATACCTTGCATCCATATGATATCCATCAATCCATTCATCATATTCAACATCCACCCATCCAATAGCCATCTATCCATCCATAATACTCTACATTTAGACGTTGATCTATCCATCCCTGATATTCATTACCATGAATGGATATATCCATCCACTCATGGTACCCAACATTCATCCACTCAGTATCCATTCATCCACCCATGATATCCTGCATCCATACAATATCCGTCTCTCCAACATCCATCCATCCAATCCCATCCATCCAGCCTTGATATCCACAATCCATGAATCCAGGATCCATCTATCCCTAACACCCAGTATCTACTCGACTCACACCTGCTCCTCTCCTGCCCGAGTGGATTCACATGGGCAGTAGATTCTGCTCTGACCTGTGTGCAAGGACCCCCTAGCCCTAAAGGAGGCATTTTGATGTCACCCCTGCAGTAGAGCGGGTGACTGAGGAAAGGCAGAGTGAACACCGTTCTCCACACCGGGCTGACTGAGAAGCAGCTTGCCCAGGAGAGTCAGCAACCAATGAGTGGAAACCAAACCTCCCTCCGTTTCTTGGTCATTCATTATGTCTAAGTACTGGTGCTAGGTGAGAGAAAGAGGGCCGGGGCACAGTGGATCCTGTTCATCTTGTTTCTAGCTTCCGTAGCCGGTGCTCTGTTATAAGCCTTTCCAGTTTCCTTCCTCACAGACACTCTAACGTGCAGAGATGGGCACCGGGAGTCTTCTGAGGCCCATCCAGGCCACCGGGCACTTGCCTGAGTCGTCCAGCATGTGCTTGAGGGGTCTTGCCTCTGGGCCTTTTCTTCTTTTGATGGGGGCCACACCCAGTGGCCGGGGCCATCCCTGGCACCAGCCTGACGTTCCTCCCAGAGCTCAGCCCTGATGCTGGCCTGCTCAGGACCTGGTCTGGGTCCAGACCTTGGCGGCCACCCCAGTCCCCTGGGCATCCTGGAACCAGGCAAACCACGCGCAGGTCCCACCCCTGCTCCCGGCCCTGCCTGGCTCCAGCTCATCTCTGGATCAACGCCGGAGTCGCTGACGGCAGCCTGGGGAGAGCAGGCCTGCAGGAGTCCCAGCTCAGCCCCCCACCCAGCATGGACCTGTCCCCCCCACCCCAGCACCTTGGAACGAGGCCCAAGAACATGCAGGAAAACCCTCCCGAGGGCCTGTGCCGTCTGCGCACACACCCCGCCCCCAGCCCCCAGCTCAGCGCTCAGCCACTCATGTGCCAGGGCACCTCCGACCTTGGGGTTGCTAGGGACATGTCCCTCTGTCACGGGAGCTCAGGGCCCTCTTCCCCCGCTGCCAGGTCTTATCCAGCTCTGCAGGCCACCTCGTGTGACCTCATTTGGCCAGCTGTCCTCCACCGCACCCCTACCCCCACACACTCAGAAGCATGGGGTCAGGGAAGTGCAGGAGCGGGGTGGGGGGGAGGGGCTTGTCCGATGCCCAGGCCGGTGCAGTGCGGTCAGGCACAGGGGGATGGGAGCCTGGAGCCCCTGGGCCGGGCCAGGTCAGTGCAGCTGGTCACGAAAGGTCTCCCCCAGGCGCGGGCGGTCAGGTGTGCCGGGGCTGAGGCAGCAGGGTCAGCCGTGTCCCCCCCTTGCTGTCCCCCGCTGCAGCATGTGTTCTGCGAGGAGTGCCTGTGTCTGTGGCTGGACCGCGAGCGCACCTGCCCGCTGTGCCGCTCGGTGGCCGTGGACACGCTGCGCTGCTGGAAGGACGGAGCCACGTCTGCGCACTTCCAGGTGTACTAGGCGAGGGGGCCCTGCAGACGCCTTGGACCAGGCTGGGCTCCGCCCCGCCCCTTCATTCTCCACGCCCCGCCCCTTCATTCTCTATACCCCGCCCCTTTCTCCTCCACGCCCCGCCCTCTCCTCCACGCCCCGCCCCTCTCCTCTATGCCCTGCCCCTTCTTTCCGCCCCGCCCCCTTCCTCGGTTCCAGGCTGCAGTGTATCCCCTTCCCTCTCCTAACCCAGACTCAGTCTCCCCTCTGGGGGGGGAGTCTGTTAGATAATGAGCACCCCCCAGTTGGCTATTGTCACTCCCCATAGCCTGATTCATGGGGCTTCCATGTGGGAGGGGCCCAAGGAGCACGCGCTTCCCCGCCCCCCCAGCTAGTCTGCAGGAGAAGGAGCATCCAGGTGCAGGTGGAGGGACCCTCTCCTCCCAGCTGCAGTAAGGTAAGCGCCCCCAGCCCCCGTAAACGGCTTCCTGTACGTTCTCCAAAGCCCTGGGGCAGCTCCATTCTCCTTCCTTCCACTGTGCAGAAGGGGAAACTGAGGCCCGGAGCTCCCAGGGCCTCCTGGCTCAGTTGCTGACCGAGTGTCCAGCCCTCGGCTCAGGACGTCAGGGCGCAGTGGGGTTTCCACAGCGCTCATGCGCCGTGTTCTGAGCTGGACACTGTTTGCTGAGGGCCGCACTGAGTGGAGGGTCAGCCCCGGTTCCTGAACTCCGCCGCTGGCCTATGGACAGACACTGCTTCGTAACGCCACTTCCCGAGTTCTCCAGCCATGCCTGGGGCCAGTTAAGTGACAAGAACTTGGCCTCGTGGCCCGGCTGTGGACGCCACAGGGACCCCACGCCCAAGATTCATCCTCTCCTGCCTGGAGACGTCTCTCCCTCACCGAAGCCTCAGGCTGGTCAGCAGCTCCCGTGGCCGCTGCCTGCCCCTCACCCCTCCATCCTGGGCGCCCTCAGAGAAGAGGGACCGTCTGGGTTACGGGTGTTTTTCCACCGCCCTGGAGCCAGGGGCAGCTGCGGTCTCTGCCTCAAAGCAGCTTCTCCACCCGGGACCACCTGCTTTGAAGCCATGGAGATGACCCAAGTGGTCGCTCGAAGCCCCTGGCGTCTCCCCACTCTGTTATCTGTCTATCAGTCCTGCTCAGATGCCAGGTGGGCTCGTCCCAAGCCCCCCCCCCCACCCCTCCTCAAGGTCCAGGACATGACTCCTGGGTGCCTCCGAGCCAGGCCTTCCCCTCGGCCTCAATCCCCACCTCCTCCCTGGTACCCAGCCAGGCAGCCCGGCCTGGGCAGCGGGGCAGCTTCCAAGCCCCGTCGCCATGGCAACGGCGGAGATGCTATCCTCTCACCTGCCTGGATAATCAAGTCCAAAGGGGAAGGGGAGGAAACTGCTCTGTTCTCGTCCTCCCTCGAGGAAGGACCCGAGGGAGACACGGCAGGAGCCTTTGCAGCTGGTTCTGATCGGGCGCGCCCGGCCCGAGGGTGCGCTGCCCGAGAAACAAGAATCGAGTGGGGGTCCTTGGAAGACCCTGGAAAAACCAGATTCCAGCATCCACAGGGGGAGATGGAGCGGACCAGGAACTGGGATCCCAGTTCCAAAAACTGCCTGAGACTTTGGGGCGTCACGGCACCTCCCCGTCTCCATCTCCAGGGTGACAGAACCCAGGGATTGAGTCGCTGGGACCGGGGAAACGAACACTGTAACCGACGGATGGATGACAAGGATCCTTTTGTGCCGGACACTCAGTCCAGCCCCTGAAACAGGACAGGGACCTTGGTACCAAGGGGAGAAAGGGGAGGAGGGGAAACGGGGGCAGTTGCAGGGCCGGGCAGGTGGGATGATTTTGCTCTGGATTTTGTTTCTTCATCCCCTGCCAGGGGAGATTTTCTGGGAAGGGTGGGAGGGAGGAGCAGTGGTTAGCGCCGGTGTCCCCCCCCCCAAGGTCTGGCTGTGGGCTGCCTTTGCCCCTCGGGAGTGAAGACCCCTGCTCTCCTCTCCCTGTCTTTGCTCCGCACGCCTGGGATCAAGAGAAAGGATCCTCATGCCTGTGACTCACCGACCCCAGTTCCACAAATCTCTTGCCAGCGGCCTTGAGCAGATTCAGCTCAAGTGTGAGCCGAGGACAGGGCAGCTGAGGGACACCACCCCTGGCCGGCACCGGGGCCACTAAGACCCAGGGTTGAAAGGAGAAAGGTCGGTCCCGGGATCGTGGGCTGGGAGCTTCCCTGCTGCCAATGAGTCACCTGTGGCCAGACCGCTTGTCCACGCTGCTGCGTTTCCTTGGACCTCTGCGGCCAGGCTGGAGCTGTTGCACCAGCTCAGAGAGACGTGCACTCAGCACTGGGTCCCCGATGGACTCAGTTTCCCCCGGCAGGTGCTGTCCAGGTGCAAGCAGGAGAAGCCCAGGCAAGGGCTGGCCCAGGAGAGGGATGAGGAGGAAGAGAAGCGAAAGAGGGGGTTGGCTGTTTTGCGTTTGGGGGCCACACCCAGCGATGCTCAGGGCTTACTCCTGGTTATGCGCTCAAGGGATCACCCCTGGCAGGTTCAGAGGACTGTAATATGGAGGCGGGGGTTGAACCCGGGTTCGATCCCGAGCATCATGCTGTTTGAGGAGACATCCGGAGGCAGCTGTGGGGGGAGCCCAGGCATGACTGCAGCTCAGGGGGCCCCACCCTGCGATTCTTCTCTCTCACGAGCCCCTAGCCGTGGGGGAGTCTCCACGGAGGGCCCCTGCATCTATACCAGGTGCCACCCAGAGCGCCGGGGGCAGGGTGGAACCCAGAACTGGCAGAAGGGACTGGCGAGATCTGGGTGCGACCCAACAAGCTGGTTAATTCGATCGAGTTTGTCTACGCCCAGAGTCTGGGGGCTGGTGGAAAGGGCTTCGCCGGGGGAGCGGATCGTGAATGATGGTTTATCGTGTGAATGGCGAAGACGTGGTGTGACAGAGAGCACGTGCTCTGCATGTGTGAGGGACGGTCTGGCTCCTGGCCCCGCAGGCTCCCCCGAGCACTGCCAAGTGTGATCCCTGCGAAAAATAAAATGTAGCTGCTTTGACTGGATGTGTGTGAGGTTTTTGGTGTGGGGTCGGGGGGTGGGAAGGTCTCAGGGGTAGAGCATGCAGTACCAGGAGTCGAACTCAGGGCCTCCTACATGCCACGAGTGATCTCCAGCCCCCAGAGCCAACTGTGCAGCCCAGCAGGGATGCTCTGAAAACCAAGTCATGTCCGACTCAGATGGGAGAGGCTGTTCCGTGTGTGTCCGAGGGTGGCGGCGGAGGCGGGGTGAGTGAGTGAGGGTCTGCTCCCAGAACCAGGGATTCTCCTTGGTTTTCCTCTGAGACTCTGGGTTGGTTTTTTTTTTTTTTTTTTTTTTTTTTTTTTTGCTTTTTGGGTCACACCTGGCAATGCACAGGGGTTACTCCTGGCTCTGCACTCAGGAATCACCCCTGGCGGCTCTCAGGGGACCATATGGGATGCTGGGAATCGAACCCGGGTCGGCCTCATGCAAGGCAAACGCCCTACCCGCTGTGCTATTGCTCCAGCCCGTTTTTTTTTTTTTGTTTTTTTTTTTTTTTTTGCTTTTTAGGTCACACCTGGCAATGCACAGGGGTCATTCCTGGCTCATGCACTCAGGAATTACCCCTGGCGGTGCTCAGGGGACCATATGGGATGCTGGGATTAGAACCCGGGTCGGCCTCATGCAAAGCAAACGCCCTACCCGCTGTGCTATCGCTCCAGCCCCTGGGTTGGGTTTTTTTTTGTTTGTTTGGTTTTTTGGGTTTTTTTTTTTTTTTGGCTTTTTGGTCACACCCTGTGACTCTCAGGGGTTACTCCTGGCGGTGCTCAGGGGACTCGATGGGATGCCGGGGATTGAACCCGGGTCGGCACATGCAAGGCAAACGCCCTCCCTGCTGTACTATCATTTCCGCCCCAATCTTTTTTTCTTTTCTTTCTTTTTTTCCTCCCTTCCCTGAGACTCTGATGTTTAGCAGATTACTCCTGGGCCTGTGGAGAAACAGCTTCCAGAAGGCTCCGTCCCTCCAGAGAGAAGTCCCCCTGAGGCTTCGGCAGGAAGCCTGGGACAGAGCAGTAGTCTGTCCCCAAACCAGTGACTTTAGCCCCCGGGGGCACAGACGGGGGCTGGGGCTGGGCAGGGATGTGCCCAGGAGGTGGAGACGGAGGAGGGTGAAGGTGGGTGAGTCACCTGAGTGGAGATGGTGGGGGGGGGCGTCCCCAGAGGGAGTGCAGTGTCCACACCCCCTATTCTGGGGGAGAGACTGGGACACGGTCCCTCAACACCCTAGACCCGATACATACGGGGTACGATTCCCCGCCCACGCGTCCTCTGTGCCCGGTTGGAGATTCCACTCCGTGCTCAGCGGCTCACCCCCGTGATGCCACAGAGGAATGTGGCATCACGTGGATGGCCTGACCCCGAGCTGTTGAGTAGATGCAGCCCCTGGGTGGGGGCGAGGGGCTGCTCAGGAGGAAACGGGGGGGGGGGTGAGGGGAGTGTCTGGCCTTCTGCTCTGGGGAGAGCTGTGGGGTGCAGCTGGGCCCCTCCCTGCACCTTGGTGGGGGGCAACCCTCCCCAAGGAAATGAAAACACAGACGCCTTTGGCTAGAAGTGCACGGCCCGTTTTTTAATAAAGTCATTACAAATATGTACAAAGCGTCTCCAAGGTATGAAATTCCTCTTACAAAACAGCACACCGAACCCGCAGGCCCGCCCCTGCCACGGAATGCCCCAAGCTCATGGGGCCAGAGGCCGGAGCCGGGCTCCAGACGATACCCCCCCCCACCAACCTTCCCTCCCTTGCACTCCTTAACAGCGAGACTTGTGGGATCAGAAACGGGTCGGACACAGGAAGGGAGGCAAAACGGCTCCCTGTTCCTAGGAAATAAGTCAGACAGGCCCCCGCCGGCAAAGTCCAGGCTCCTCCCAGGGACCTTCTAGAAAGCAGAGACCCAACAGGGTCCAATACATTAAATCCTCAACTAAATCATCCGGCCTGCCCCGAGGAGCCCCCGGATGCCACGCCCTGGGCAGTGGCCCGGGCCAGGCGCCCTGCTCCCCTCTGGGCAGGCACAAGCCCTCGAGCTGGTGCCCGGGGACCCGGCCGGGAGAGACCCAGGACTCAGCAGAGCTGGGCGTGGAGGGCGCCAAGGTCAGCTGTTTCACCCTGCGCTGCCTCGGTCTCCCCGGAGGGAGGGGAAGGAGAAGCACCCCATCTTCCAGCATGGCCTCAGGAGTAGAGCTGGGAGCGCCCCAGAAGCACCAAGCAAGCACCCAACATTCCATCCTGGGGAGGAGCCGATCTCGGGCGCTTCGCCCCGTTGGTGGGGGGCGGGGGCCCAGAAAGTGCTATTCCAGCCACTAGCCAGCACAGCCTGGGGTCCCGGGGAGGCCCTGGCCAGTCTGGACAAAGGTCATGGGCCACTATGCCGGCAAAAGGGGCTGCCCCTCAGGCACCGGCACGAAAACCTCTTCCCAGGTGGGCATCTAGCAGCGGGCACAAGACGGGTACCTGGTGAATAGTAGGCTGTTGAGTGAATGAATGAAATCTTTAAAAATAAACTTTCACTTTAAGCTTTAAAGTGACACTCTGACTCCACTCCCTCCCTCAGTGAGCTCCCAGGAGACTAGTTCAGGGGGGTTCAACCCTGTCCCCCCCACCCCCAAAACTCCTCACCTCTCCATCCTCTTTTGACCCTCTGATTGGCCCAACGTAGCTTTAAAAAAAATTCAGAAAAGGGGCTGGTCTCCACAGAGAAGAGCAAGACTCCAGTCCTGGTCACTGCTGCTTCTAACAGCAGCTGGACACTAAAAAAAAAGTCCACAGAGCACCAGTGTCCCCAAAAGACCCCTGTGTGCGATCAGAGGGGCGCCCTGCCAATTTCCCAGCGAGGAAAGAGCCGGTTTGCAGCCGTCAGCAGCCTCGCGAGAGAGCGCGGAGTAGGCTGAGATCAGCTACATAAATTGGGAAGCCGAAGTCACAGCCCCGTGGTCCTGCGGCAGTATTGCTTACGTCACCCGTTCCCCATCAAAAAAGAAAAGAATCTAAAAACCGGACCACTGGAAGGCAGGAACGGCGTCTCCAGTGCCCCCAGGAGGGGAGAAAACAATGAGGGTGGCTCCCAGGGCTGGGGCTGGGTCCAGCACCATGGACAGCGGTCAAGGGGGGGCCCAGTGGACGCTCTCCCCCAAGAAAGGCTCACTCCAGCTCCAACTGGGCCAAAAGGACCGTGAAAGGAAACCCAGCATTTGAAGAGGAGGAAAGAGACACTCAGTGTGTGTGTGGGGTGTGGGGGGAGGGAGAGAAGCTTCCAGAAGGGCCTGGGTCTCATCTGGAATGCGGAAGTCCCAGAGGCCCCGTGTGTCTAGCTGGAGTCTTGCACCCCTTGCATCATCGGGAAAGCGGGGGCCCTTCCTTTGCTCTTCAAGTCTTCATGCAGCTACTTAAATGACCTCAGAGACGTCCGTCTGCATTGTGTGGACACACGCACGCACTCGCGCGCACACACACATACATGCACGCACACACACACTGCTGTCTGCTGAAACTCGATATGAGGTCTTTTTAAAATTTATTTCAAAGCCTCTCTCTCTTTTCACAGACGCTCTGCAGCGAAGCTAATCAAAATCAATGACTCCTTGGCAGCCGGAGGGGAAGAAAGGGGGTGTGGGGAGAGCAGGAGGGAGGGATGGTGCCAGCACTTTGCGCACTGTGGAAATATTAAAAAAAAAACTATACCCCACTATCTCATGCAATCCAAATAATGCAATGCGCGTGAGAGTGGGGACAATCTAATTCATGTGTATCTCATGCTTCCATTTCCTCATACAAATGTCCATCAAGAAGTCAAATCTCATATAAAAAAAAAAAACACCAAGCATTAAAAACAACCCCTTGTCAAAAAATCGGGGCGGTGGAGAAGTGCACTCCAATTAATGATGTGCAAGAAAAAAGTCAGGATCCGATAAATACAGGGTTTCTGTTAATACAAGAGATTATGTACAAGGGACTTGGCTGGACAGCTCCATCGGGAAGGCGTGGCCGCCCTGTTCTCCGCAATGTGGCTTCGTTAAAAAAAAATCCAAAGGGCCCAAACGCCCAACGCCCCCCCCCCCACTTCCAGCCTGCCCCACCCACTCGGAGTTTGGACACTCCGGAGGGGCAGTCATACCTAAGCTGGCAGGCAAGTCAAGGCTGCAAAAAAAGGAGGTCAGCCTGCACCCCCACGCCTCCCTAGAGGTCTGAAAGGTGGTGGCACTCGTCGACGGCTGGGAAAAACGGCTCCCCTGAAATCGGGGTGAGCCAGAAAGACGCTGGCGTCTGCCTAGGAAATCGGCTGGGAGAGGGGAGAGAGAGGCACAGGGAGTTCAGAGCTTGAAGCCTTCCCCAGCAGACCCCGCCTCCTCCTCCAGCATCCCTGTAAACAGAACTGCAGGGGTGAAGGCGAGCGAGCAGGGTCTCCAGGAAAGCGCTGCTTCTCCCTGAGCGGAGATCCAAGCTGTCAGCGGGGAGTGGGTGCAGGCTGCCCTCACCCCCTGCCCTGCTGGGCTGCATTTGCCTCTAAAGGGCGATTTGAGGGAACAGAAGGCCGGGGTTGTGTTGTTTTGGAAAGCAAGCAAGCAAGCAAGACTTGCTCCCAGCCTGCGCGGGGAAAGGTCCTGTGGTTAAAGGGCCCGGGGACTCTGAGCAAAAGCTCTGCAGCTGGTTGGTTCCCGGTCAGCCCCCCTGTCCGCCTTAACAACAGCTGACCCCTCCCTGACCTCTTAGAACTGGGGGAGATCTGCGAATAGCCCGAGAACCCCCTGTCCAGGGCTGGGGCGGGGGAGGGGCCCCGGCAAATGCAGCCTTGTAGCATAACTGCCAGCACCTATTCCCCAAGCCTGCGCCTCTCGGCTTGGAACAAAACAGAGCAGTGAGTGAATGATACCCTGAACAGAGAAATAATACCTGTTTTTCTTGGATTTCTTTTTTTTTTTAAAGCAAAATAATAATCCTGGCTCCCTGAAGAATCTTTGCAGCCAAGTCTCAGTCCAGCACACTTTTTTTTTTTAATTTTTTAGCCCTTCTAGAAACTTCTGAAAATAGTGCTTTATCCTGGAATAAAAGAATCAGACCCTCCTGTCCATCAGTGAGATGCTGGTGCATTTCATTTCCATGGCCCTCCCCTCCCCCAGCGCCCCTGGCTTATAAATCACCCTCGACCAAAATGAAGCCGTTTCTTGGCTCTTTAATCTATAAAAACCTAAGCCCTGAAATCCCCCAGGGAGGGAGGGAGGGAAGCCTTGGGCTGAGCTCTAGGACCCTCCTCGGGGGAGAGGAGACGGCCAACAAGTCACACTGGGGCTTGCCTCCCCCAGCTGACCAGAGCTGGCCCCCCCCCAGACAAGATCCTCCCGCAAACCACCTCTGGCTTATCTGCCATCTCCACCCCCCTCTTACGGAAAGAGATTCTCAAGTGGCACTTTTGCAACTCGCCCCTTCAAAACAGGTGAAAAAAAAAAAAAGAATCTGAAAGAACAAAACAAAAAAATCTCATCTCAGGCCGGCAGGGCGGGTGGCATTGTCCCACAGTGCCGGGGGTCCACGGCAGCACCCACGAGAAACACACTTAGCACCAGCGGTTGTGAGCGAAGCACCAGAGACACCATCAGATGGGCAGGAACCAAGGACCCCACTTGTGACGAGGCCGGGGGACCAGCCAGCTACGGAGGCAGGTACCAAGTGACCCGGAGGGGTCGAGAGGTTTTCGAAACAGAGACTGCGCAGACCCCCTGCCTCCCCCAAATCTGCCCACATCTTCCTCATTCTTTTTCTTTCCTTCTTCCATATATATATTTTTTGTTCCCTTCCTCTTTGCCTTCTGCCATGTCACGTGTTATTCCATTCCTACCAGTCTTTGCAAATTTCCCAGGTACTCCGGCGGCAGCGACAGCGGTGGCGGCGGTCTCCCAGAGCCCCTGGCAGGCGACTGTCCCAGTTCACATCGGAAGGTGCGGAAAAAAAGAAGGGGACGCGTCCTCGACAAGGCATGCACTGAGAAGTAATATTCATATTTTCTTTTTTTCTATATATAGAGAGAGCTGTAGGTAAATAGCGTCAGGGCGTCTGTTTCTGCAGCTGGACATCCAGAAGGCCCCCCCGGCCCCCAGCCACCACCTTTCTGCCCTCGCTCCAGGCGCCGGCGTGAGCCTCCACTTCCTCCTCGAAGTGCCAACCGCCGCCCCCTTCCAGCTCCGGGCTTCCCCTCAGGAAAACGGGAACCAGCTTTCTCCAAGAACACAGGGGTTGCACCAACCTGCGGAAACCAAGAGCGGGACAACATCAGTCAGCAGCCACACGGGGTGACGTCAGCGCTGTGGCCTCGGCGGCGGGCTGCGCGTGCGGGGGAGGGGTGCGCGGCGAGACATAAAGCTCTGATTCGGGAGGAAAGGGCCCCCCCAGTCCTGCTGCAGTCTCCCCCAAATATGCACGCACGCACGCGCACTGGCTCCATTCGCAGGACTCCCTGGCCGTGTACACAGACCTCTGCTGTGAGTGCAGGTACACAATACGGGCGCAAGCCATAGGACAGCAGGTAAGGCGCTTGCTTTGCACACGGCTGGCCCGGGTTTGATCCCCAGCACCCCCTGATGGTTCCCTGAGCCCCACCAGGAGCGATCCTTGAGCACAGAGCTAGAAGTAAGCCCTAAGCACTGCCAGGTGTGGCCCTCCGAAAAGACACACAAATCAAAAAGCAATTAATAAGAGCGCGGAGAGGTCAGAGAGACAGCCCAGGGCTTAAGGCGCTTGCCTGGCTCACAGCCCACCCCGGTTCTGTCCCCAGCACCAACTACGGTCCAGAAAGCACTGCCAGAAAGTCCCTCCTGGGGCTGGCGTGGTAGTACAGCAGGTAGGGCGTTCGCCTGGCACGTGGCCAACCCGGGTTTTATTTATTTATTTATTTATTTATTTATTTATTTTTGCTTTTTGGATCACACCAGGCGATGCTCAGGGGTTACTCCTGGCTTTGCACTCAGGAATTACCCTATGGGATGCTGGGAATCAAACCTGGGTCGGCCGCGTGCAAGGCAAACGCCCTCCCCGCTGTGCTATCGCTTCGCCTCCCCCCCACCCGGGTTTTATTCCCAGCTTCCCATATGGTCCCCCCGCAGCCCCGCCCGGAGTAAGCCCTGAATGCAGAACCAGGAGTAACCCCCGAGTATCGCTGGGTGTGACCCAAAAAGCTAATAAACAAATAAATAAAAATTTAAAAACATATAAAAAGAAAAGAAAGTCCGTCCTGAGCACAGAGACAGGAGTAGCCCCTGAGCATGGCCAGGTGTGCCCTACTCACTCCCCCCAAAAGCGAACAGAGCTCCCCACACCCCTTTTGGCTTTCCCGGGCTCAGGATTAAGAGTCTCCATCCGTCTATTCATTGCATCATTCCGTCACAGGACCGCATCCGCATGCGTCCACTCGTTCACTGCCAGACAGCCCAGCACAATCCGGTGAAACAGAAGCCCGAGGACCAAGCTCTGGCCCCCACGGAGCCCGAGGGAGCAGGGGGGAAATCGAGAATGACAGCGTCCCCTAACATGCATGGGTTCTGGGTAAATCAGGACAGAGAGCGCAGAGGTGAGGCGGGCAAGCGGGCGCTCAGATCCCTGATGAGTACGGGGGTCCCGGGAAGGCAGCCAGAAGGGGAGCTCCTCCAGCCCAGACCCCCGAGGAGGGAAGAGCCGCGTCACGGCCAGAACACGCGCACACACACAGTCATAGCAGCGAGGATCCATAGCATCACCTGGCCATGGGAGCACCCCAGACACCCACCGAGCAATGGACGGAGGAAATGGGTGTGTGGCGGGGGAGGGTCCCACACCAGGGGCTATTCTTGGCCCTCACAGAGCACTGAAGCACTGATTGGCACTGCCAGGTGTGGGTCTTGAAGATTCTGCTAAGTCAAAGGAGACAAACGGTGCCAAGTTCCACTGACCGGAAATCCCGACAAGAGCCAGCGGGGAGGGCGTTTGCCTCACATGCAGCCGATTCCCAGGGTTCGATTCCCAGCATCCCCTAGGGTCCCCCGAGCACCACCAGGAGTAATTCCTGAGTGCAGAGCCAGGAGTAACCTCTACGCATCGCCAAGTGTGACCCCCCCGCAAAAAAAAAAAAAGAGCCAGCCTAAGGTTGGGGACCAAGCCCAAGGTATGAGCACGGCCTGCCTGCAGATGACCCTCATTCCATCTGTGGTGCCACATGGACCCCCAGGAAGTCCCCAAGCACGCCCAGGTGCTGCTCTTAGGCTCGTGAGCACTGCTGAGGGGGCAGAAAAGTCCTGAGTCCCACAAGACCCCAGCAGCGCTGCGTCCTCTGGCCCTCAGATGATGGGACCCTTGAGCCAGCCGAATGCTCCTTGGGAGATCCTGTCTCCCCAAAAAGAGACGATCCACTGGCTTGAGGCTTTGTTTCTGGGGCTGGGAGCAGAAGCCGGGCCTTGGGGACACACGGGAAGGAAGGACGGGCGCTGTGTCATTTCAGAATCATTTCATTATTTCAGAAGGAGAAGAGGGAGGAGGAAGAGGGCAGGAGGGGAGGCGTGCGGTGGGTGAGAGAGGGCAGGGCAGCGGGCAGCGGGCACAAGGGAAGGCCCTGAGGAATGAAGTGGGGGTGGAAAAGGATCGAGAAGGTTCTGGCAGAGCCCGTGGGCCCGAGAACTTTGTGGCTGAGTGCCAGCGGGAGCTAGGAGGTGGCAGAAGAGAGAGAAAAACCGTTCACTCAAGGGCCAGAGCGATAGTCCAGTGGGGAGCGCGTTTGCCTTGCACGCAGATGAACCGGGTTCGATCCCCAGCATCCCATAGGGTCCCCCCAGCACCGCCAGGAGTCGTTCCTGAGTGCGGAGCCAGGAGGGACCCCTGAGCAGGGAGGGTCTGGGGACAATGCCTAATGAGCTGGCATCTGCTCTGCACGCAGGACACCCGGGTTCAATCCCCGGGCCCCCAAGCACCCCACCGAGAGTGACCCCCAAGCACTGAGCCGGGAGCAGCCTCTAAGCATTGCCAGGTGTGACCACACACACACACACACACACACACACACACACACACACACACCCCAAGACAGACTGAGAGCACTACATTGTGAGCACAGCCGTAAGAGTGGTTCCCCGCTTACCGACACCAAGGAGGACCAGGCCCAGACATTGAGCTCCGGCCGCACCCCCCACCCCCTGCCCGCGTCCTGCGCGTGGCAACTGCCCCCACGGCTGTGATGGGCACTGGGTAGGGGCACTACCCCCACCCCTGCCAGGGAAGCCTCCGGACCAGCAGCAGGCCTTGCTGCAGACCACAGACCTCCAGCCCCACCCTGCAGGCCAGGGGGCACCAACTGCCCCCCGGCCCTGCCCACACCCTGGTCAGGGGGCTCGCTAAATCCTCTGGTGACTCATTTTGGGGTTTTGTTACTTTGTTGTTTGTGGTGGTGGTGGTGGGTTTTTTGGTTTTGTTTTGTTTTTGTGGCCATACTTGGCAGTACTCAGAGTGTCCCCCTGACTCTGTGCTCAGGAGTCACTCCTGGCGGGGCTCGAGGGGGGCATGAAGGATGCTGGGGGTTGAGCCACAGCCAAGGCAAGCCCGTGACTCGCTGTACTATCGGTCTGGTCCCAGAATCGAAAGGAAAAGGGGAGAAAGAGAGAGAGAGAGACAGAAACAGAGGGAGGAGAGAGGGAGAGAGAAGGAGAGAGAAGGAGGGAGGGGAGAGGGAGAGAAAAGGAGGGAGGGGAGGGAGAGAGAAGGAGGGAGGGGGAGGGAGAGAGGGGGAGAGGAAGAAAGGGAGGGGAGAGGAAGAAAGAGGGAGAGGGAGGGAGAAAGGGGATAGAGGGAGAGGAAGGAAAAAAGAGAGGGAGAGGGAGGGAGGAGGGGAGAGGAGGAGAGGGAGGAAGAGGAGAGTGAGGAAAGGGAGAGGGGGGTGTTAGAGGGAGGGGGAGAGCAGGCACAGTTGCGGATTCTCTGTCTCCACCGGGAAGGCTGAGCCGCAGGCTGCTGGGTGAGAGCACAGACTCGGGAGCCAGCTGTCGAGGGCCAAGGCCTGGTCCAGGTAAGAGGCCGTGTGGCCTTTGGGAGAGCTGCCTTTGTTGGTTCTCTCCGGGGCCACGCTGGGCGAGGCTCAGGCCTGACCCCTGGGTCTGGGCCCAGGGATCACGCCTGGCGGGTTGAGGGACCCCCGGGGGTGCCGGGGATGGAACCCGGTTCAATGGCATGCAGGGCAGCCGCCCTCCCCGCTGTGCCCACTCAGCCGGGTATCGGGGGCTTTACCTCTCTGCCCCCGTGCCTCGGGATAGTCCGGGGGGCACAGGGGAAAACCACGTAGACGGGGTCCGCAGCATGAGACGCGGGACCCACTGGTAGGACTGGGGGGACACAGAGGGGAACGTGGTCAGGGGGAGGCTGAGCCGCTCTGGCCGCGTGTTCGGAGGGTTACTGGGCACTGGGCACTTTACATTCCCCACTGCAGTTCCGGATTGTTCTTTCTCCCTGCTCTCCTTTCACACCCAGCACGAGCCCTGGCACATGCAGAGTGACTTTATTTATTTTTTTCTTTTTGGGTCACACCCAGCGACGCTCAGAGGTTACTCCTGGCTCTACGCTTGGGATTGCTCCTGGCGGTGCTCGGGGGACCCTATGGGACGGCGGGAACTGAACCCGGGTTGGCCGCATGCAAGGCAAACGCCCTACCCGCTGTACTATGACTCCGGCCACTATGTTTTGTATTTTTAAATGATTACTTTGGTTTCGGGCCACACCCGGTGGCACTCAGGGATCACTCCTGGCAGGTGTGACCATATAAAGTGCCAGGAGAGAACCAGGGTTGGTGGCGTGCAAGGCAAACACCCTCCCCACTGTCCTATCACCCCGGCTCCAACCGTGAGTGACCTTAAAACCAGAACGGCAGGGCTGGCGACAGGGGACAGGGGTGAAGGCGCGTGTCTTAGCTGAGTCTCTCCAAGTGAGTCCCAGCACTGGTGGGTCCCCTGAGCACAGCCAGGAGTGAGCCCTGCACACAGCCGGGTTTGGCCTGAACCTCTCCACACACCCCCGCCAAAATAATAATAATAATAAAAAATCCAGAAAGTCCCGGTTCCCCCATAGTGAGCAGCTGCCCAGCAGCGGGGAGCCGGGCCCGCCTCAGGCCCTTAATCCCTGTCTCCACTTCCCATCTGGGCCAGCCAGCAGGGAGAGGGGGGGGCCTCCATCCTCTGCCCCTCATTTTGGGGTGCAGACGCGGCAGCTGTGAAGGGTGAGCCCGACTGCTCTTGCTGTGATGGAACAGGGAGCCCACCCCAGCCCCTCCACCCGGGAGACCCGGATTCTCCCCCCTCACTGCCCTCCCCACAATTGCGATTCAAAAAGTAAAACATCCCTTTCCTGAGCTCTCTCTAACTGCGCTCATGGAGGTGACAAATTCCAAAGCAGAGAATGGTATAAGAATGCAAGGATGGGGGCTGGAGCGATAGCACAGCTGGGAGGGCGTTGGCCTTGCACACGGCCAACCCGGGTTCGAATCCCAGCATCCCATAGGGTCCCCTGAGCACCGCCAGGGGTAATTCCTGAGATGCAGAACCAGGAGTAACCCCTGTGCATCGCCAGGTATGACCTAAAAAAGCAAAAAAAAAACAAAAAAAAAACAAAAAAAACAAGACAGTACTCTTTAAAATATATATATATATATATATATATATATATATATCTTTATTTTATTCTTTGCTTTTTGTATCACACCCGGTGATGCTCAGGGTTTACTCCGGGCTCTGCACTCAGGAAGTACCCCTGGCGGTGCTCGAGGGACCCTATGGGATGCTGGGAATCGAACCCCGGTCGGCCGTTGAAAGGCAAACTCCCTACTTGCTATGCTATCGCTCCAGCCCCAAGACAGCGCTCTTTTACCCCCCCCCCGCAGGATACCTTCCAAATCCTCAGTGCCCCCCGTCCCCCACCCCAGCCTCACCACTGGGCCCTCGAGCCCGACACAAAGGCGGGCAATGCCGAAGCTGAGGAGGGAGCACAGGAAAACCAGTCAAACATGGGGGTGCAGCTGGCACTAGGCTAGGGCCGAAGATGTGGGGGCAGTGGGGCGGGGGGGAAGGGGGCTCTCTGTAGAACCTTCTGGAGGCAGGGAGGTGGCTCAGGTGTGGCCTGTCACTTCATCCATGTGAGTCATTCAGACTGGCAAGTCCGTACCGTTTAGGAAACGGGGCCAGGCGCAGAGCTGGTGGCTTCCGGAAGACAGACCTGCCGCCTCTGCCCAGCGCGTTCCGAGGGGCTGCAGGTGAGGTACTGGTTTGGTGGGGCTGGAGAGAGACCCGAGAACTCAGCACTGCCACCCGAGGGGAGGTGGGGCGAAGCCCAAGGACCCGCCCAGCTTCCTGCAGGGTCAGTGCCCAGAGCTGGGGGGCAGCCACGTGGGGGGCTGGCCCTTCCCCTTCTGGCCACAGCTGAGGGGGGCCATGCGCACATCCTTTCAGAAATGCTTTTTGTGGGGGGTGGGACTGGGTTGTAGGGCCGCAGCCATGAGGGGCTGTTCCTGCCTCTGGGTGGGGTCACTCTTCGTGGTGCTCAAGGGGATCCTATGTGGTAGCACTGTCGCACTGTCGTCCCCGTTGCTCATCGATTTGCTCGAGCGGGCACCAGTCACGTCTCCATGGTGAGGCTTGTTGTGACTGTTTTTGGCATCTCGAATACGCCACGGGGAGCTTGCCAGGCTCTGCCGTGCGGGCGGGATACTCTCGGTAGCTTGCCGGGCTCTCCGAGAGGGACGGAGGAATCGAACCCGGGTCGGCTGCGTGCAAGGCAAACGCCCTACCCGCTGTGCTATCGCTCCAGCCCCTATGGGTATCACTCCGATACCCTGTGTCAAACCCGGGTCCGCTGCATAGCAGGCGAGAGAGGACTCCTTGCACTGCCTCTCCAGCCCCTGAAAGGTTCATGTGGATGGTTGTTTCTTCAACTCTTTTACAACTCCCCCATCTGGGCTGCCCTCCCCAGCGGTTCCCTTCAGGAAACCTTAGGATTTCCACGCTCACTGGTTTGTCCGTTCGTTTTGCGGACTCATTCATCAGCCGTGTAACCTGTGTGGCATCTACATCTGGGTGGAACAGTGCCATGCTGGTCCTTTCCCTTCCAGCAATTTCCCTTCCCTTACTCCCCTCAAGTCCCCTTCCCTCGTACAGCCAATGGCCATATTCCGTATTTTTATTTATGTATTTATGTATGTATGTATTTATTTATTTATCTTGCCTTTTGTGTCACACCTGGCGACGCACAGGACTTCCTTCTGGCTCTGCACTCAGATATTACTGCTGGCAGCGCTTGGAGGACCCTATGGGATGGCAGGGATCGAACCTGGGTCGGCTGTGTGCAAGGCAAACGCCCTCCCCGCGCTGTACTTTGGCTCCAGCCCCTTCCATATAATTTTTTGTTTGGGGGGATTCACACCCAGCTGTGCCCAGAGCTCAGCCCCCCACTCAGAGCTCAGGGATTGCACCTGGCAGACTCCGGAGACCCTATGGGATGCCGGGGGCTCAAACCCCGAGTGCAAGGCAAACCCACGCCCTCTCCACTGTGCCATCCCTCTGGCCCCCTCTGTCTTGTTTTCTCGATGGTCAGCATTGCACAGCATGCACAGACCCCGCCTTCCCGACCCACTCCCTTAAGAATGGGCACTTCAGTGGCCTCCAGAGTTTGGCTCTTGTCAAGAAGGAAGCCAGCCAGGCTGGGGGCGGGGTGACAGTGTTCTGGGCTCATGTTTCCACTTCCTGAGGACAGATACCACCAGTGAGGGTGCTGGGCCCCAAGGAACCTCCAGCTTCATCTTCTGGAAGGCAGGCCAGGGCCCGAGCCCCCACGGGTTCACAGTGTGCACTTTTTTAAGTATACAAATTTATTTATTTTTTTGCTTTTTGGGGTCACACCAAGCTATGCACGGGGGTTCCTCTTGGCTCTGCACTCAGGAATGACTCCTGGTGGTGCTGAGGGGGGGAACCTATGGGACGCTGGGAATTGAACTGGGTCAGCCGCATGCAAGGCAAATGCCCTCCCCGCTGTGCTATCGCTCCAGCCCCAAGTATACAAGTTTATTAAGGAACACCCACGGGATCGATGCCTTTGTGCTGGAGGAAAGGAAGGAAGAGTGGGCAGGAGAACTGGACACGAGAGACTGTTCAGCCGACTCCACGGGATGTTAGAGTAACATTCGGAGTTGGGTTGAGTCAGCTCAGCTTTTGCACCCCCTTGTCTTGAGTCAGTGGATTGGGGTCACCCTGCTAATGACCATGATGTCAGACCGGATTCTCTCTACCGCAGGTGGACTAAGCCAGTTTACATTCAGGGTTGCCTGTTTTCAGCATGGCATGTCCACAGCTGGAAACAGGTTTGAAGAGAAGGGTCAGTCACTTGATCACGTTTTGCTCATTGTAGATGTAGCAGATGACCCTTGCGTGTTTTATTTCATAGAATTTCTACAGGAAATTCCAGCACCTTTTTTTTTTCTTTTTGGGTCAGACCCAATGATGCTCAGGGGTCACTCCTGGCTCTGCAATCAGGAATTACTCCTGGCGGTGCTGGGGGACCCTATGGGATGCTGGGGATTGAACCTGGGTCGGCCGCATGCAAGGCAAATGCCCTCCCCGCTGTGCTCTTGCTCTGGCCTGCCCCTGCACACTTTTGACCCGGCAGTCTCACCTGACAGCCTGCTGCTGTTGTACCAACAGTCACACGAACATGTTCAGCAGGCCTCCCTCGCTTACACTCTCAGCAAGCGGGGAACAGCACCAAGCTCCCTCCTGGGACCGGATCAGGCCGGTGTCCCCAAGGTCAGAAGTCCCACCCCGGCCCTAGACTTGCAGTTGTTAGCAGGAGAAAGAGGCCAGATGAACACCTGCATAAAGCAAAAGCCATGAAGGACCCTCAGGAGCTCCCAGATGTCGGGAAGAAGGTCGATGGGGCTGAACTTTGCCCCGGATACAAACCCCAAGAGGCCTGTGTTGTCAGGTACCACACTCTGAACTGGCCCAGGGCCCGGAGTGATAGCACAGTGATAGCACAGTGGGGAGGGCGTTTGCCTTGCACGCGGCCAACCCATGTTCGATTCCCAGCATCCCATATGGTCCACGGAGCACCGCCAGGAGTCATTCCTGAGTGCAGAGCCAGGAGTGAGCCCTGAGCATCGCCGGGTGTGACCCAAAAAGCAAAAAAGGAAAAATGAACTGATGCAGTCTTTGAATTGGGGTCAGAAGAAAAGGCAAAGCCACTTCAGCCCAGTCCCCTGACATTTGCTTTGGCCACTTGGGGGTCTCCAGGTGGGGTTCTAGCTTACGTGCCCATGTGTGTGCGTGTGTGTGCGTATGTGTGTGTGTGCGCGTGTGTGCGCGTATGTGTGTGTGTGCGCGCGTGTGTGTGTGTGTGTGTGTGTGTGTGTGTGTGTGTGTGTGTGCGCGTGCATGCCTTGCTGAGGCTGCATTTCCTGCTCTGAGTCCCTTTCCGGCTGCTGAGCAGGTTCCTACGGCACCTTGCAGCCCTACTGCGGCCAACCCCAGCCAGCCGGAAGCAGTGACAAGTCACCCCTGCCTGTCTTATCCCACTGCCCTCCTCGGAGGGTCTGGCATTTGCCATGGAAACCACCTTTCCCGACTCCTTCCCCGGAAGGGAGGGCCAGGCACCTGGTCTTGGTCCCTGCTGCACCCCGAGGGCACGCCATGGTGAGCGGGGACAGGAAGTCTTGTCCCTGTCTTGTACCTTTCTGACCCCGTCACCCGTGATGTGGTTCTTGGCACCTGCTATGGCCCAGCACACTGCTGAGGGCGCGGGGGCACCTGGGGACAGGCTCTGCTTCCCTCGAGGGCCTACTGCCCACCCCGGAGAGGGGGAAAGACGGGACCCCACCTCGGGATCCCACCTCGCAGGCCTGGGCAAGCTACTCTCCCTGCACCGGCAGCCACAGCGGGCCACGCCACACCGAGGGCACAGCGGCCTTTACATCCTGGGCTCCATCACTTGCGCCCCGGCCTCTCAGCAGGCAAGAGGGTGACACCACACAGGGACCCTTGGCACATCTGGCTCCTTCCCAGGGGGTCTCCCCAACAGCTGGCCTCCTTCTGTTTGGCGTTTGGCTGGCTTCCTCCGTGCTGGCCAGCGAGCCAAGCCCAGGCTTTCAAGCCCGAAAAGTCATCCCGGCAGGGGTGCGGGCGGCAGGGCGGGCTTGGAGGGAGGCCCGAGGGATGCGCCTCCAGGTTTAACCACTTAATCCCCAAAGTACCTGCCAAGAACCAGTTAGCCCGTCTGGCGGCGGGGCCGGCCGGCATTAATTCATTCTGGCAGGCTCCTGCCGGCCCATTATCCGCCTCGCTCCTGACCACGCCGCCTCCGGGGCCTCCAGGGTCCCCCTCTCGGCCCTTCTCCCGAGTCCCAAGGCAAGAGGCTGCCCACCCCTGACCCCCTCTCCCATCTCGACTGCGCGGCTCCATTCTCTCTCCTTCCCCACCCCCCCCAAGGCGCACTTCCCCGCCCTCCCACGCCTCCCCTCGCCAGCCCCGCACCAGAAAGACTCTTTTGTTCCCCCGCTCAGGGGGGAGCTTCAAGCCGTGACTGGTTAAAGCACACCCAGCCTCCTCCCAGCCCTGCCTCCGTTTCCCCTCCGATGCCATAAAACACTGTCCCTGTCCTTCCTCCCTCTGGATGGGCTGAGACACCAGCCACCACACTCAGCTTTTTTTTTTTTTTTTTTTTTGCTTTTTGGGTCACACCCGGCGATGCACAGGGGGGACCATATGGGATGCTGGGAATTGAACCCGGGTTGGCCGAATGCAAGGCAAACGCCCTACCCGCTGTGCTATTGCTCCAGCCCCCCACACTCAGCTTTTTGTTTGTTTGTTGTTTGTTTTGGTTTGGGGGGGGCCACACCCGGTGATGTTCAGGACTTACTCCTGAGTCTGTGCTCAGGGCTCACTTCTGGCAAGGACTTGGGGACGTCACAGAGGCTAGTAGGGGTGAAGTCCTGGTGGGCTGCGTGCAGGGCCAGGGCCCTCCCCGCTGCCCTCTCTCTGCAGCACCCAGGGCCAGGCTCCGGACAAGGCTGCTGGCCCGTCCATCCCCTCAGTCCCGGGAAAAGGGAGAGCTCCGAGAGTTCAGGTCCGGGCCTGCCACGCTGCCAGCCAGCTCCTGCGCAGGGACTCCAACCCAGGTCCTTCTGGCCCCTCCCGGAGTCCAAGCTTCTAACCAGGGGACTCTACTGGCCCGTCGTCACGGGTCCCCTGGAAGGGCAGGTAGAATCTGCGGAACTGCCAGGACTGACCACACTTCTGTCCACTTCGCATGTCCTCCTGCAGAGACCCTGCATGTGACAGTGTCTGTGCTGACATTGTCCCCGTTTTACCTCCGCAGGAAAAGGCTTTGGGCTGTGTGTGTGTGTGTGTGTGTGTGTGAGAGAGAGAGGAGCGAGAGAGAGGGAGAGGGAGAGAGAGAGAGAGGGAGAGGGAAAGAGAGAGAGAGGGAGAGGGAGAGAGAGAGAGGGAGAGGGAAAGAGAGAGAGAGGGAGAGAGAGAGAGAGAGAGGGAGAGGGAAAGAGAGAGAGAGAGAGAGAAACTTATTACTGCGATCTTGCATTCTGCTACGCTTCTTCAGCCTAAGAGAAGAAATGCCTGGCCCCAGAGAGAGCCCAGGGCCTCAGACACAAATCTTCCATGGGGCTGACCTGGGCTCCATCCCAATACTGAGTATTTCTGGGTGCAGTCCTGGAGACTCCCCCCTCCCATCGCCCAGCTCAGCCCGCAATCAGGATAGTGAGTAACTGTCCAGGAGAGATTCCGGGGCCTCCTGAGCACTGCTTAGGAGTCTCCCCCCAAGGGAGGAAGCCCCTCCTCTCAGAGGCTGACAGCCTGCCTGGAAGGATGCCATGAGCCTGCCCACTTGCCCTCTGGACTTTGAAAAGGGGACAGGACCCCATTCGGGCAGGCAGTGGGTTTGCTTTCACTTCTTCAGAATTCCAGGAGGCAGGAAAGATGGGTTCCCCACACACACACCTCCTAGCCCCCACCCCGCAATTAAGGCCAAGGCAGGAGAGAGCTGGAGGCTGGGCTGGGCAGGAAGTTGGTAGTGGGGAGGTGACAGGAGGCTCAGAGACAAGGCCTGGGCTAGGGAGTGGCCAAATTAGAATGGGCGAGCACATGGGGGGGTTACCCACAGATAGGGGTGTCAGCAGGGACAGGGCACTGGACGTGGAGGCTCCTGGGACCCTGGGTGAGGGGACACAGCAGGTGCAGGGCCGAGAGACTGGGGTAGCAGCAGAGTGAGGAGAGAGAACCAATGAACCAGGGGAGAAACCATAAGCCAAGGGGACAACTATTTGCCCGCCAGAGCAGCTGGGGGGTGGGGAGCCGGGTGGGCAGGGAGGGTCCCCAGGGGTCAAGCACAGGGTGTGGGTGGAGGGCGGCACACAGGCTCCCTGGGGCTGGGCTCCCGAGACCCCCCACTCCCAGGGCCTGGAGGGGGGTGGGGAGGGGAAGAGAGCGCCCCCTCCCACCTCTGCCCCAAAGCGCCTCTTCGCACGTCCACGCGATTCCCTGCCCTGCACCCACCAGCGTGCAGCTCGCTTCCCGGCTGGGGCTTCTGCTCCAGCTCCCGTCTTTCCTCTCTTTCCAAGTCTAGCCGCCGGCTGGTGTTTTCTTCCTCCCACCTTATTTCCGCTTTCCCCAAAACTGCACTCGGGGGTTTCCCGCCTCCCGCTCGCCTCCCTCATTCACCTCCGCATGCCGCATCCGAAAAGCTGTTGGTCCGCGCGCCCCCCCGCGCCTCCTCCCTCCGCTTCCCCCCCACCACCGCGCCCCGTCCACCCCCCATGCGGTCTCTTCCCACCCGAGGGAGCCCCAAGTTCCTCTCCGCGCCGAGGCGGGGAGGAGCGGATGGGACCTCCAGGAACGGGGCAGACCGCGCCCCGAAGCGCGCACCTCTTGGCGCCAGCGCCCCGGCGGCGCCCGGCCCACGCGACATCTGTCGCCCGCGCTCCCGACTCACACCCCGCGCGCCCCCGCAGCTCCCCGGGCGCTGCCACCCCCCACGCTCCGGCTGCCGCCTCTCCTCGCGGGCTCTCGGGCCTCGCCCGCCGGCGCCGCGCCAGCCTCTCCCGACCTCAACCCGGGCGCGCGTCCCCGAGACTGTCGCCTCCGGCCCGCCCCCCGCCTCGCTCCTCCGGGGTCCAGAACCAGAAACGACGGCTCTTGCCCGGGCCCGGCAGCAGCAGGGTCTTCGGCAGGGCCCCCTGCCCGTGGTCCCGAGGGGCTGAGGACTTTGCTCCCCCTCGCGGTGCCCGGGGAGCCCCCTCCCGTCGCCCGGATCCCCAGCACGCAGCCTCCGCCTGCTCCACGCTCTCCAAACCCTTCGCAAACAGGGCCTAGCACTCAGAAAAGGCGCAATAAATTCTCTTTCCGTACAGCCACGGCCCCCCCCCTGAAGTTTCCCTAAAAGCTTCTACACCCCAGCCTAGTTTTTTTTTGGGGGGGGGGGTGGGCGTAAAAAGGGGAGGCTCTCCTTCGCGCTCCGTCAACGAGGCGCGTCTGCGAAGCTAGGAAGAAGTTGGAGCGAGCGGCGGAGCGCACGGGCCTTTAGGGAGCCAGACCGAGCCAGCCAGAGACCTGGAGGGGGCGGCAGGATGCGCGCGGGTGGCGTGGGGGGTCCCCGAGGACGGAACCCAGAAAGTGGGAGAAGTGGCACTGGGGGAAGAGGAGAGGGTCTTGGGGGAGGGGGCAGCCAGCAGGGGCAACTCGGATGAGGATGGGGAACTTGTCTTGACCTCGCCCCCCGCCCCCACCCGCGCAGGATGATGACCTGGCGTGGCTCGTGGCCACAGCCTCGATCGCGAACACACTTCGGATGGGTCCCGCGCGACCCGGGCTGGGGGGAGACCGCCGGGGACGGGAGGAGTGGCAGCGCGGCGCGCGAGGAGGCAGAGCAGGGGAGGGCGGCCCTGCCGCTCGGGAGGGGACGCGGGGACCGGGAGGCGGGCAGAGATGCCCGCGCGGGAAGGGAGCGGAGGCCCGAGCGGCGGGGCGGGGGATGCTCGAGACGGGCCGAGCCTCCCCCCACCCACACTCCCCCCGCCGCCGCCGCCGCCGCGCCCCGGCGCTCGCTCGCGCGCTCGCGTACCTGTTGCTCGCTCCAGCTGGGTCTCGGCTCCGGCCCCACCAAGCAGCCCCGCGTTCCTACAAGTTCCGCCTGCCGAGCAGCCAGGCCGCCAGCGCCGCCACCTGCGCGGCCGCGCACAGCCAGGGCCAGTAGGAGGGGAGCGCGCCGGGCGCCCGCGCCCCCCGACCCCGCGCGCGGCGCCGCCGCATGGTGCGCTGGTGCAGCTCGTCGCCCAGCGCCTTGAGCCGGGCGGCCGTGAGCTGCGCCGCCGCCGAGCGCAGCCCCAGGCGGCCCGCGCTGCAGGCGCACACGGCCGGGGGCCCGCGGCCGCGGTGCAGGGGGCACGGGCACATGACCGGCTCGCCGGGCTCCCTCCCCGCGCTCGGGCCGCCCCTCGCCTCGGCTCCCTCCGGCCTCCGCGCCCGCCCGCGCCGCGCTCCAGCCGCCGGGGGCCGCCCCTGGACACCAAGTTTCTCCCGGTGTTGTGCGTTTGTTGTGCTGACGGCGCTATTATTAATTAAAGTGTCACATGGTGGAGGGGGGCGGGGAGGGGGGTTACATCATCCGGCCCCCCCGGGGGGTGGGGGGGCTGCAGGCAGAAGGAGCCGAGAGGTAACTTTTAACCCTCGCGGCGCCGGCGGCTCGGAGGCGCGCGCCGGGATGGGGCGCGGGGAGGCGCCCGCCCCCCTCCATCCCTCCCCCCGCCCCGCACTCCCGGGCGGAGATCCCGGGCCCAGGGGTGGAGGGGGCGCGGGGGGACCCCGGCGGCGACGGAGGGCGAATGGTTCTCCCTCTTCTTTTTATTTTATTTTATTCTTTTTGTATTTCCTCTACCCCTGAATTCGGCTTCCGTCGCGATGTGGTTCGCCGTTTCGGAGGAAGCTGTGCTCGCATTCGGCTGCATTATTCAAAAACATTCCGAGGCTATTGTTTTGTGGCGGGGGGGGGGTGGCGATGGTGGGTGGAAACGGCATCGCAGCGAAAGAGCCAGATTGCACCCAACTTGCCCGCTCTCAGCCCGCACTCAGCACCTGTACGCTTCGGATTGGGACCCCCCCTTCCCGACACAGACCCACCCCCACCCCCACCCCCACCCCGCGGGGGACCAGACCCCGACGCGCTCCCCGCACAGCACCCTGGGCGCCGAGAGAGAGAGAGAGCCTGGGTGCAGGGGGCTGGGGGCTGGTGTCAAGGGTCGGTCCTTAGCCCGAGCTCCGGGGTGACGCGTTCATTTGCCGCCACGCACCCGGTGAGAGCCTCACCCCGGCTTTCCAGAGGGGAGCTTATGGGGGTCTGCTCCCTTGTGAGCTATATCTGTAACTTATCGGGGTTACAGATTCTACCGGGAATCCGGATTTAAGGTGCGGAGAGACGCTAAGAGGCTGGTGGATCGGTTTCCCGGGGTCTGGGGTGGGGGGTTCTGGGAGCACCTGAACCCCTGTCTCCCATCCAGTCCCCCTTTATTCACTTCCAGGCTAGAAAGTCTGGCGCTGCCCGGCCAGGGAGAGAGATTGTTTGGAAGAAAGTGGGTCTCTGAGTTGAAATCCACTGGGGTTCAGAAAAACGAGGGGAGCCCCACCCCCCTGCCCTCTCCGCATCCGGCCTCTGCCTTGGGGCCACGTTCCTCCAGGTGCTCTCTTTCCCCCGAGGCTTGATGGCGCCTTTGGTGACCTGGAAAGGACTCCTGGAGATGGTCTGGGTGTGGAGTTATCAGCAGAAACGTCCTCTTTTGGCCTGGACCACAATTGGGCTCAGAGCCCAGCGCTGCCCGCTAACGATAAGGCCCTTCTGGTCAGCCAGCCCCACCTCCATAACCATAATGGCCAGCCCTGGACTAAGACCCTTCCCTCTGCTACCGGAAATGAAAGGTCCCAGTAATTCTCGGGGTGGGATGTGTGTGTGTGTGTGTGCGTGTGTGTGTGTGTGTATGTGTGTATGTGCACACACGTGCGCATCCTCACCATCCTGTTTGGCAGATGGGGAAACTGAGGCCCAGGGAGCAAAGACCACTTGTCCAAACTCACAGCCAGAGCAAAGTAAGCTCGTATCTAAGGAAATCAGGCAGCTCCAGCCCTCGACTCGTAAGCATGGTTTTATACTGCCCCCTGTAATCTGGGAATAATAATACCTCCCGCCCAGGACCGGGGCTGACATGAAAAGAGAGAAACACGTGCCAAGCACCTGGCATGCAGCGGGGCCCTGGATAAACCTAGATTCCCTTTGCTTCTGGCAGCTCCTCCCTCCCGTCGTCCTGGGGCTCACCTCCTTAATTCCCCCTGTAGCCCGCACGGCGGGGACCTGATCCACCACCCGGTGCCTTGTTCCAAGAAAGAAGATACAGTGTCTATTGAAAAAGCCCTTTGGATTTAAATCGAACAATTCCCTGCCCCCCCCTGCCCCCTTTTTAATCTACACGCTTTTAACGGCTCACTTCATGGACATTAATTTTAATGGGACGATTATGACCGTGTTTGGACGCCTGCCCCTCGAATGCTGGGCTCGCAAGGTGCTGCTGGGGCCGGGCCCAGCCGCCTGGATGCTTTCTGTCGCGCAGAGAGTGGGGCCCTGGCCATAGGGACTCGTCTCTCACTTGGTGCGGCGGGGGGGGGGGGAAAGGGAAAGGGGTCACCCCAAGTGACTGGGCAGACCGCTCACCGCCCAGCCCTCTGGCCCGCTCCACCCCAGCCGACAGCCCTGAACGTGTTCCCCCTGGAAATGCTCAGCGCGGACCCACCACGCACTAATGGGGAACTTGGCCTGGAGACCAGGCTTTGTGGGGCCTCTTTTCCCAAGAAGTGGGGGGGCGGGGCGGGGAGCAGGCCAGGCCCTGAGCTCATGCCTTGTCACCTCGCCAGCACTCACGAAACCGTGCTCACGTTGGAAGGTAAATCACGTGGTCGAGACTCGAAGACGCTTTGAAGAAAGGCAGAGGTTGGTACTTCCCCCCCCAAATCCATGGGGCTCCTCCGGGTGTGAGTTGGCAGTTCCGTCACTGTATTTGATGCTGTCCTGAGACGCACGTTCTCTGGGGGAGCCACCTAACACTCTTCTGATACTTGAGTCAAATGAGTTTTTATTTCAGCGCTTCATTTAATAAACCCTTTAATCATGCTCACTCGGTGCCAGAGGCTGTGCTGATGCTTTCGAACTTAGACGTAGCTTCTTGAATGCTGTGTGTGACCGTAGGTCCAAGGACAGGGACCCCCAAGAAGCACTGTTTAATGGAACAGCGGAGTGAGGCAGGGTCTTCAAGGACCTTAGCTCTTGTGGCTGTCTGGTTCCACAGTCATCTCGCTAAAGCGTTGTTTCACCACTAGACTAAACTCTGGCTCCCCCCAGCCCCCAGTGCATCTGCAGTAGTACTGACCCCCGGCTCCTCAGACTGTGACTATGTTTGGATCCTTACAGAGATAATTGAATTAAAATGAGGTCATCAGAGTGGGCCCTTGTCCAATATCCTAATCCATTATGGTGTCCTTACATGAAGAGGGGGAGACACCAGGGGCCAAGAAAACAACCATCGGCAAGCCTAGGAGAGCATCTCTGAATCACCTTGTGCTGCTGACTGCGGGGGGCCAGGGTTCAAGCCTCACACACGGAAAGAAAGAAATTTATGTTTAAGCTACCCAGTCTGTAGCACTTGTCGATAGCAACCCTGGTAAATTAATAGTTAATGAGACAAAAAAAAAAAAGAGGAATGTCCTAGAGGTTAAAGAACATTCTAGAGAGGCCCACGGTGATAGTACAGTGGGTAGGGCGTTTGCCTTATACACAACCAACCTGAGTTTGATCCCAGACATCCCTTATAGCACCGTAGCACTGTCATCCCGTTGTTCATCGATTTGCTCGAGCGGGCACCAGTAACATCTCCATTGTGAGACTTGTTGTTACTGTTTTTGGCATATCGAATATGCCACGGGGAGCTTGCCAGGCTCTGCCGTGCAGGCAGGATACTCTCAGTAGCTTGCCGGGCTCACTGAGAGGGGCGGAGGAATCGAACCCGGGTCAGCTGCGCAAGGCAAATGCCCTACTCACTGTGCTATCACTCCATGGGATGCTGGGCGTGATCCCACATAATCCACTGGTTATATAAGCCCACCAGGAGTGATCCCTGAGCACAGAGCCAGGAGTAAGCCTTATGCACTACTGGGTGTGGCCCAAAAACAAACCAAAAAAAAAAGAAGAAGAAAGAAAGAAAAAATAAAACATTCTAGAAAGCCCTAGAATCTGTTCTCCAGACTGTGTGGCTGTTCTTACCGTTGGCCAGTGGTTAGACCTTTTTCTGGGTTCTTGAGAAGGACTGAGGTCTAGGATAACGTTCAAGAAAGGAGGAATTATAGGGGATTATTTTGAGAAATAGCTCATGAAATCCAGTTGACTCCTTTGTTTAGGGAACACTCCCTCCCAGCTGCAAGGATGCACAATCTCCCTCTCGCAGAGTGAAGAAATAAGACATTTTCCAGTTCATAAACATCTCCTCCGGCACCACACCGCTTAACACTTAAAAAGCACAGCAGTGCTCAATAAATATTGTTGAGTCAGTGAGCAAGCGCTGAATAAATGAATGATCAGGATCCTAATGTGTCATTTTCTTCCCAACGTACACAGTACCTAGAATGATCATCCATGGCTTCACGTTTCTCGCCTCCGATCATCCCCTTACCTCCTACAGAAATCAATACGCCGGCGTTTCGGGCAGGAAGCAGGGGGATTATTTCTTCTCTTTAATTAAAACAATAATTACCTATCCTGGTGTTGGAGACCAAGTGAGCTTTACCTTATGGTGTTTTAATTCTTGTGGCTTGGTGAAGTGGTAAATGAATGAACAGCTGTTGCTTCCTCCAAACAGCTGTGTTTCCTGAAGCCATGTATTAATGCCAGGGCCAATTCTGCTGCCAAGAGTCATCTTGGTGAATAACAAGAGTTCTTGAATCAAAGTCAGAGTTCGAGCCGAAAGACTTGGGTTTGAACTGTAGCTGCCCCCCACCCATCCCCGCCCCCACCCCCGCCCCGGGCTGCCTCCTCCTAGAGAAGAGGTGGGTGCTTTGGGCGTTTGCTCCACCTCTCTGAGCCTTCACGTTCTCATCTGTGAAGTGGGAATAATAATCGCAGTACGGATACTTAATTTGGGTCTTTGTGAGGATGAAAAGGGAGTGTATTGCGCGTTGAGCCAAGTGCTTGGCACTCAATTAATGTTATTATGGTTCTGCTTGATATATTGTGATTATTAAGCAACCACTTAAGAAACAGAACAGGGACCCTAACCTAAACCCACTGGGGGAAGCAGGGGTTCAGATTTCAGCGAGTCTGATATTCAATTACATCACAGCTATTCCCAGGAAAGTCCTCGCCTTTTAAAAGACCCAGGACCGCTCTGCTCTCCTCTCTCTCTCTCTCTCTCTCTCTCTCTCTCTCTCTCTCTCTCTCTCTCTCTCTCTCTCTCTCTCTCTCTCTCTCTCTCTCTCTCTCCTGTTTGTTGCGTTTAACCCTCTGCTACCTGAACACTCAGACCAGGGAACGGCTCTTCTCCAGAGATCTCCTAATTATTCATTTGCTATCTCTCCCCGAAGGATCGTTGTGTTGTAAGTGAAGAACAGCAGGCGAATGTCCACAGCAGGAGAGGTAAAAAAAAAAGAAAAATGTAACCAGTCCATAATTATAGTCTCATCGATACGTTAAGTGTAAAGGGTAAACCTCACTTAAATAAAAGCTAATGCCTTGATTACTGGCATCGAAGCGACAGGGTTGATTAAACCTGCATTCCTGCTGTGAAAATTCAGACACATTGTCCTCCGAGCAGGCGATAGCCACTCTGTTGAAGGCGACCGCCCTGGATGGGAGCAAGCACATCCCTAGACTCGAAATTGTACGGGGGAGCGGGTGAATGGGGCGAATGAGCTGAGACGTGATTTGGCAGACTTGAAAACATACGTGTTCCCTGACCTTAAGGTTACTCTCGTGTTTTAGCTGTTTTCGAGGGAAACAGCTCAAGTGCAGTGATTCTTAACTCGGGATAGCTCTGCTCCCCACGAGGCATTTGTTGATGTCAGAAGATATTTAATCCTTTTCTTTTCTAGGAATTGAACCCATTGCATGCATAAAAACTAGGAGCCCTAGCCCTGGCTCCCATGGAAGACAATTTTAGATCTTCTGCACTGAAGGGCCCCATTAACATCTGATGGGCTGAAACAAGAGCTGCACCACATCCCGCAAGGTCAGGACAACAAAGCATCATCTGGCCCCAAAGGTCAAGTGCTGAGTGTGAGAAATGCTGCCCTAGACCCTAGACACATCAGTTTGAGGCCATCCAAGCCAGCTGGGGCCCAAGAGATAGCATGTTGTTGGGTTTTTGCTTGTTCGACACGAGCATCATTGTTGATGCTTGTTTGTTTTGTTTGGGGGGGGGGCCACACACAGGGGTGCTCAGGGCTTACTCCCAGCTCTGCACTCAGAAATCACCTCTGGTGGTGCTCAGAGGATTGTATGGGATGTCAGGGATCGAATCCCGGTCGGTCGGAGACATGCGCAGACGCCCTACCTGCTGTGCTACTGCTCCAGCCCCAAGAAGGCACTTCATTTGTTTTGCATGTGACCAACCCCGAACCTAGCACCGGGCAACTCCTGGTGTGGCCCCCAAACCAACAAGCAAACAAAAAACGTGGGGTCTGGAAATGCAGTCTTTTATGGAAATAAACACTGTGCCCTCGCCTTTTGTATTTTTGTTTGTTTGGTTTTTTTAATCCAGGGAAGTTCCAGGACCTAAGGGAAGGGAAGAACACCTGTTTGTTGGTTAGCTCAAGTCTCTGCCTCATCATTATCGTCTTAGACCAGAAGCTGACAAACTATTATCTATGGGTCAAATTCAACCTGCCGTCTGGTTTTTGGCTGTTTTAGGGGAGAGCAGAGGGGTTGAGAGCCACACCAGGCTGTGCTCAGGGCTCACTCCTGGCTCTGTGCTATACGTGATGCTGAAAATCCTGCCCAGGTTGGCTTTGTGAAAAGCAACGCCCAATCCACAGTGCTTTATCGCTCTGGCCCACCCATCTGTTTCTTTTTAATTGAAACTTTTACTGATATCATTGTCGATTCACATGCAAATGCACAAATAATACAGAAACATCCGTTCGACACTTGTTCAGTGTTCCCAGTGGCAATATTTGGCCAAATTAGCCAATCATAAACAAGATAGAGACATAGATTCAATTCATTGTACTTTGATTTCTTCCATTTTATTTCCACTTTAGGGTTTGTGTATATGTATGTGCTTGTATCAACATTTGTGCAATTTAACCACCATCACCTTCAAAGTACAGATTCCATTGTCTGGTTATTGAACTATTTACCCTTCAAAGAACATCTGGGATGTTTCTGGTTTGGTTTTTTTTTTTTACTATGAAAAACAAAATTATGACGGACATTGGAGTAAAGGTTTTTACAGGAACAGAAGTTTTCATTTTCTGGGATAAATGCCAAGAATGCCATCGTTGGGTCATATGATAGTTACATGTTTTTGCCCCTCACACAGCAGCTGCATTTTCTTCCCAATTGCAGTAGAAGAAAGTAAGGTCAGTAGAGAAAAAAAGATGGAGGAAGAGGTGAGAAGGAAGAAGGGAGGCAAAGAGAGGGAGCAAGGGAGTGAGGGAGAGAGGATGTTTTGTTTGAAAGCGTGAGTTTATAGCAACACTTGAAATTTGCAGGCAAAAAAAAACGGTCACTTTAGCTAAGGTCTTTTTTTTTTTTTGCTCTTTGGGTCACACCCGGCGATGCTCAGGGGTTACTCCTGGCTTTGCACTCAGGAATTACTCCTGGTGGTGCTTGGGGGACCATATGGGATGCCGGGGATCGAACCCAGGTCAGCCGCATGCAAGGCAAACGCCCTACCTGCTGTACTATCGCTCTGGCCCTCATTTTCAACTAGGTTTCTGTTTCCTATTCATTTGTTTGCTTGTTTTGCTCTTGGCTTTGGACCACACCCAGACCTTACTCCTGGCTCTGTGCTCAGGATCATTCTTGGTTGGGCTTGGGACATTCTAGGTGATGCCAGGGATTGAACTCTGGTCGGCTGCTTGCAAAACAAGTGCCCTAACCGCTGTCCTCTGGCTCCAGCTCCTTCAGTTGATTTTACTCTAAAGGTCATCTAAGGATGTTGGGAAGAAGAAAGTGGGAGGAGACTCCGCATCCCTCTTAAACATAGTGGGAAAGTTCCTGGTTACTTCCTGTTACATTTGATGTTAACGATACAGTTTGCTTTTAGTTTGGGGGCCACACCTAGTGGGGTTCAGGGCTTACTCCTGGCTCTGTGCTCAGGGTTCACTCCTGGCAGGAGTTGAGGTAGGGGGGAAACCATAAGGAATGCTGGGGATCAAACGCAGGCTGGCTGCACGCAAAGCAAACGCCCTACCTGCTCTGGCTCTGGGTCTTGTTTTGTTTTAATTTTTTATTTTTTTGTAGGATGTGCCTATTAAGTTGAGGAAACATCCCTCATTCTTAATTTACTGAGATATTTGGTCATAAATGGGTATTGAACCTGGCCAAATGCTTATTCAATACCTGTTGAGATGATCACTTTTTTTTTTTAGACTCTTGTTGGAATGAATTACACATTAATTAATTTTTCGCATGTTGAACCAGCCTGGCGTGACTCTGATAAACCTACTCAGTCATGGTACATAATGACCATTCTGTGAGCTTGGATTTGATTCTCCATCTGCAGCCTATCAGTAAGCCCACCTGGTGCTGTCTCTTTGGGAAGTTGTTTTTTTTTGGGGGGGGTCACACTCGGCAATGCACAGGGGTTCCTCCTGGCTCTACACTCAGGAATTACTCCTGGCAGTGTGCTCGGGGGACCATACGGGATGCTGGGAATCGAACCCGGGTTGGCCGAGTGCAAGGCAAATGCTTTACCCGCTATGCTATCCCTCCAGCCCCTCTCTTCGGGAAGTTGGTTCATCCTGGGTTCAACTGCCAGGACATTTTGTTTCTTTTGGTACAGACCCGCAACACCACCATGAGGTCTTGGATGTGGGGCCTGACCACCCTCAGCCACCCCATCACAGCACTGGGGCAGCGTGCTGGACACCACTCTGGCCCCATATCCCCCCTGAGCTTGTGGTCCAGACTCTGGGCCAAATCTGACTGTGTTGTCCACCCTTCAGATCCCAACCCAAGGGGCTGGAGCGATAGCACAGCGGGTAGGGCGTTTGCCTTGCACGCGGCCGACCCGGGTTCGATTCCCAGCATCCCATATGGTCCCCTGAGCACCGCCAGGGGTAATTCCTGTGTTCAGAGCCAGGAGTAACCCCTGTGCATCACCAAAAAAATGTGACCCCAAAAAAAGCAAAAAAAAAAAAAAAAACAGATCCCAACCCAAGAGCCAGTAGGCATGGTGCCCCAGTGTGATTTCACACTGAGACAGTCCCGTGCCCTGCTTCACCTGCAGTGAGGCCCTGGCCCCCGAGTGAGGTCCTGCCTGCTTCCCACCACCACTCTGCACTGGTGGGCAGTCCTCGTGCTGTGCCCTGGAACACCTCATGGTTCCCTAGAGCACGGCGGGAGAGATTTCAATTTTTTTTTCCCACAAACGTAGGCCTATTCCAATATTCACTTCTTTATTTTTGGAGGGGGTGGGTTGGGATACATGCAGGGTGCTTGGGACTTAGTCCTGGCTCGGCCATACGCCTGGGTGGCACTGGTTTACACTCAATTTCTTCCTCTCTGGCACTGGTTTGTAGAGTCTCTGCCTCCAGAAGTGGGGGAACCCTGACAGGCTGGCTTCTCTCTAACGCCAACGGCAGTGATTCATCCTGTGCTCTCACCGTTCTTAGAAAGCCAAGAAGAGTCGGGGAGTTTCTAAGCTCTTCTGTGTTTGACTTGCTGTTAGGAGGGAGTGGAGACTCCCCGAGGCCCTGGCACCTCGAACCGGACCCAAGACTCTTCTGTGTGAAGCAGAAGGAAGGTAAGGAAGGCTTCCTGGCGGAGGTGACTCTGACGGTAAAACTTGGTAGGGATGAGACAGTTGCGGGTGAGAAGGGAGGAGAGTTTGAGGTCAGGCAGAGCATGAAGGCTGGAAAACTGGAAGAGGTGGAGGCCATCTGAGACTCAAGACCAAGAGGGAGAGTGTGGAGAGCAGGCTACAGGGGCGGGCAAGGAGCCAGCGAATGCCCTGGTATTGACCTTGAGGAAAACTTGCGAAAACAGACGTGAAGATTCATGACACAGAGGCTTCTTCAGCGAGCCGGACACGTCATCGACACCCTGACTTCATCCTGAGGACAGCCCTGGATGTCCCTCTGCAAAGTGCGTGGGGGAAATTGTGAGTGGCCGGGGGCACTTCGCTGCCGTTAAGAGCCCGTATAAATGGTCACTTGCCGACTCCGAGGGTTGATTTCCTATTTTTCTCTCCATTTGTGTGTCACCTGTAATTAGAGTTCCAAGGCGCGCCGAGCAGCAAAGTGCTCAGGGTGATTTTTCTATTGCAACAGGAAGGTGAGGAGACGCATATCTCGGGCCAATTGCAAAGTGGAGAGGGCTTAAAAGATGCTTTCTGTCTCCTGCCGGCCACTTGTGCAGGGATTTATAGTCTTGAAACAACACCTCATTTTTCAGAGGAAGAAATTCATCTCTTTTCGCTCTTCTATCTCTTCGACTCACAGTCTCATCAGCGATGTTATGACTATTATTATTATTACTGGTTGACCACCCCCAGCTGTGCTCAGGAATCCTTCCTGAGCAGTGCTCAGGGGACCAGGAGCAATGATGAGGATTGAAGCTGAGTCAGTTCCATGCGAAGCAAGAGCCTGACCTGCTGTGTTATCTCTCTGAACCAGCAACACAATGATTTATTCAGTTTCTACTCTGCATGGACACAAACCTCAGAAATTTCTGCTTACAGAAACCCACCAGGAATTTATTTGTTTATTCATTTGCTCATTTAGCCAACTAACCAACCAACCAACCAACTAACCACCCACCCACCCACCCAAATAATCAACCAACTAACCAGCCATCCAAACCAACTAAACAACCATCCAATCACCTAACTTACTGTCCAAACAACCAACCAACCAACTAACCCCCAACCAATTAATCAACCAACTAACAACCAGCTATCTAAAACAACTAAACAACCATCCAAACTAACCAACCACCCAGCCAATTAATCAGCCAACTAACCAGTCATCCAAACCAACTAAACAACCATCCAACCACCTAACCTACTGTCCAACCAATCAACCAAGCAACCAACCAACTAAACCCCCAACCAATTAATCAACCAACTAGCCAGCTATCCAAACCAACTAAACAACCATCCAAACTAACCAACCACCCAACAAATTAATCAGCCAACTAACCAGTCATCCAAACCAACTAAACAACCATCCAACCAACTGTCCAAACAACTAACCAACACCCAATTAACCAACCACCCAACCAGTTAGCCAATTAACCAACCATCCAGACCAACTAAACAACCATCCAAGCAACTAACGTACCATCCAAACAACTAACCAACTATCCAACCAACCTTAATGAGTCTGTTTGAGGAGCCAGGTTCTGTGTTAGGGACTGGAAAGACAAGGAAGAACAGGAGATATGTGACTCCCTCCTCAACGCTCCTATAGACTCTGTGGAGACTTGTGTTGAAAAGCAAATAAAAGGGCCAGAGAGAGTGTGCAGTGGATAGGGCACTTGCCTTGTGAGTGACTGTCCTGGGTTCGATCCCCAGCATCCTATATGGTTTTCTGAGCACTGCCAGGAATCAGTACAGAGCCCCGAGTAACCCCTGACCACTGCTGGGTGTGGCCCCCAAACAAAACAAAACAAACGAATAATAAAGAAGACGCTTTACCCATTGAGGGAAGGTTCCTGGCAGTATGGGTTAGTTGCAAGTGATCCATGGTGCGTGTCCAAGGAGCTCCTTTGCAGCTGAGGCCTGAAGGGTTAGAGTCAACCACATTGAGGGCTGGTGCTGGAAGAGGGTTTATAGGAAGAGAGATGGAGGTGCAAAGACCCTGGGGTAGAAAAGGACTTGGCTTTCAAAGACTAAATAATAGTTTCAGCGGGAAGGTGGAAAATCTTGCACCAGACTTCATACAGGGTTGGTGGGAATGGAAAAGAGGCAGTCATTCTGGGGAAAAATAAAGCATTGTTCTCTATTCCTGGGAGACTCAGAGCATGGGATGCCGGGATCAAACCCAGATTGGCTGTGTGCTAGGCAAACACCCTACCCACTGTTCTAGCGCTCCAACCCCAGTTGTATTTAGAGGTCAAGAGGAAGAAAGAGGGGCTGGAACAATAGCACAGCGGGTAGAGCCTTTGCCTTGCACGCGGCCTACCCGGGTTCAATTCCCAGCATCCCATAGGGTCCCCCGAGCACTGCCAGGAGTAATTCCTGAGTGCAGAGCCAGGAGTAACCTCTGAGAATTGACGGTTGAGGCCCAAAAGAGCAAAAAAAAAGAAGACGAAGAAAGAAGGGGGAGGGAGAGGGAGAGAGAGAGAGAGAGTGAGAGAGAGAGAGAAGAGAAAGAGAGAGGAGAGAGAGACGGAGACAGATAGATGGAGACAGAGAGACAGACACACAC